>NC_090295.1:23919274-24220403 GCF_037392515.1 Haliotis asinina
GTAATGATTTTATCAAATGGTTGAGTGGCCTGCCCACATTACGTAATGATTTTATCAAATGGGTGAGTGGCCTGCCCACATTACGTAATGATTTTATCAAATGGGTGAGTGGCCTGCCCACATTACGTAATGATTTTATCAAATGGGTGGGTGGCCTGTCCACATTACATATGAGATGATCAAATGGGTGAGTGGCCTGTCCACATTACGTAATGATTTTGTCAAATGGGAGAGTGGCCTGTCCACATTACGTGATGAGATGATCAAATGGGTGAGTGGCCTGCCCACATTACGTAATGATTTTATCAAATGGGTGAGTGGCCTGTCCACATTACGTAATGAGATGATCAAATGGGTGAATGGCCTGTCCAGAAATCATCAAAACGGGAGTGACAATATTCCTTCTGGTATTCCATAGTCAGGTTGAGATTACTAGTTGTAATCTGAGTCCATCGTTCTTAAGACGCTTTTGTCAACAACAGCTCCCGGGAAGTCTTTTTTGATCATTTCGAAATTGATTTTTCAAAATGGACCAACTGTCTTTGTTGTTTTGGGTTTTTTTAAAAGAAATAACCGGTTTCCGTAACAGTAACACCAATAGAGAAATATTCCTTAACAACAACACACGTTTGCGAAGAACGCAAGTTAATTACTTGCGACAACGGACTGCACAAATTTCCTTCATTTGGAAGTACAACCTTGGCTCTGCCTCTTTAAATCGATTGTATTATTGATCAAAAGGTTTTTCGTCGCTGTCTCTTGTGTAACCAGACATGCTTTCCCTTACTCGGCCTACCACTGATGGAATGGAAAGAGAACACACACACAAAAAAACGCATGTCCGTTGTAACGTGGCTATTAACATCTGAAATGGGCAAGGCAGAATGTTTCCTGTGTACAGAATTTCAGGTATGTCACGTTGTGTCAGGTTGATGTGGAGGAAAATCCTGGAGTAGTTCCAATCTTAGACATTTTCCATTTTTGTGAAACCCACAATCACTCATTTCCACTAAGGGAACCAGCACCAGCGCCGCCATTTGGGTGAAAGCCTGCTTCATATTCCTTCAGTCTCACACAGTAATGATATTACTTTCGTTATCAACGGCACTCGTCTCCAGTTCCGAAGTTGCCAAGGTCGCAGTCATCACCCAAGATATTTAATCCCAGAAACAACGTTACTTTGTTTGAAAACATTCTCACTGAAACGAACAAGAACACACTTGAAAGTACAAGTGTTCCTTTATTCTGTCCAGGTTTTTTCATAAGCTTTGTATTGGAAATAAATTCTGGAAAAGAAGAAAGGAACACTTGTACTTCAAGTGTTTCTGAGGTTTTTCGTTTCCATGGCTATTTATATACATATATAATTGAAAAGTACTTTCAGGTGTAATATATGTATTGAGGGTAGGTTCCACCACTTGACCGATTGCATATTATTGTTTTTGAAGTGCCTCGTTCGATGTTCTTGATGTTCTTCGTTTGTCGTAGGGGCCCGACTCTATTACTTATAAACGGACGATATTTAAAGCTATGTATGAAAGAACGAACGAATGAACGAACTAACATCCAAGCATCAAGTCCGGCTTTCCTCCCAAATTTATGTGCCCACATTATTCCCTTCACATAACCACTTGTGGCTCTTAGCTGAGATATACCTACCCACGTTACATCTACAACCAACAAGATTACGAGTCAATATCGCGAGCGTTAAATTTCAATGAAATTTACTGACATATGTTACACGCAGTTCAACTCCATAAAAATATAACGTAAAAGAATTGTGTTGCAAGTGTCAATATTCTTCAGGTCGAAATCTACAACTTCTATAAACAAGATCAAGGTTACACGTTGTATACTTCACATGTTGTCAATACGTCACGTGACTGACTTACATTCGATTACCCGTCTTGTAATATCGGTTAACGTATTCAGGAACGACCCACCCAAACAGGCCTCGAACACTGAATACGCTTGGCATGCTATGCAGTGCATGGTTCGGGCTGAGCTTTTCAACTCAACAGCCTGTGTCGAGGATAGTTACAATTGAATATTGATGTGGGAATCTCGTATTCAGTCATTCTATATTCATTTGCAGACACGCACTCAGCTGTCGCTCTGTGCTATATTTAGAAGTCTCGACATTTATGAACGTGTCATGTCCCTTGAATAAAAAAGTTGGTTAATAACAACTATCAGCTAATATGTAACACGTTTCGTGGCTGTAGTGTCTGTTTCTCTAATGCCTCAAGGCAAGAAGGATGTATATTCTGTACATATCTGGCTTGTGTGTGAGTGACTGTCTGGCCGAACTGGTCGGCTGGCTGATTCACTGCCATGTTCAGTGGCTATCTGACATTTGTAGTCGAGTTGCTGTCTAGCTGTCCTTGTCGAGAGGCTATCTGACTGTTCTAGTATGGTGGAGTGGCTATCTGACATTTGTAGTCGAGTGGCTGTCTAGCTGTCCTTGTCGAGAGGCTATCTGACTGTTCTAGTATGGTGGAGTGGCTATCTGACTGTCCTGGTCGAGTGGCTGTCTAGCTGTCCTTGGCGAGAGGCTATCAAACTACTCCAGTACAGTCGAGTGGAATCTAGTTGTCCTTGTCGAGAGGCTATCTGAGCGTTCTGGTCGAATGGTTGTCTGACTGTTCGAGTCAAGCGGTTATCTGACCGTTCTTTTCAAGTGGCTATCTAACTGTCATGGTCAAGAGGCTATCTAACTACTTGTCTTTTTCAAGGATCTAATTGTCTTGGTCGAGTGCCTATCTGATTGGATAAACTATATTCTATCTGACTGTTCTAGTTAAGTGTCTATCTATCCATCTGGTCAAATGAACTGCGTGTCTGCCGGAAAGTTGGGGGTTCGAGTCCCGATCGAAAGACGCTTAAAGAAAGCACCCTGTACTCTGACACTCGAACTGAATTGGACAGAAAAAAACCACGGACTGGTCAGTTCGGACTGTGACTGAGACTGGGATCGATATTAAACTGCGGAATAGTTTGTCGGTATACAAACAATTTAATTCCAGCATCTGTCAAGACTACAAATGTAGGCGCACGTAAGTACAAACATACACATCTATTCACGCCACCATTAACATTAAAATCAGATTAATCCTGTGTCAGAGCCGTGAAGATCACGGTTAGACGTGAAACCCACGATTATCGTATGAGGCGACTGCCGAGATATGTTCTAATTTTGGACACATGTCATCGTATCCCAATTGTGAAGATCGACGCTCATGTTGTCGATCACTGGATTGTATGGTTCAGACTCAAATATTTACAGACCGAGGTCACATAGCTGGGATGTTGCTTTTTTAAAATGAACAGACAACACAAAACTTGAACCTAAAGTCAAACCAACCTTTTGAATCATACACTCAAACGTGTCATGCGCTGGTCGTCTCCCGAATTTAAGCATCTCAACGTCAAATAACGTCACGGAGCGATTGTAAACAAAACCTAAATCACCATATTGTAACAACCCCAGTCGACTTGATGATTATTTTTCTAGCTGAACTTTGATTAATTCCTCTTTGTCATTTTGAACCATCCGTAAACGAACGACACAGAGCACGCGGTTAACGTGATGTATTTCGCTTGATCGATTGACATTAACACGTGCACTCATGCGTAAAGGTCGAGGTCACCCCTAGTTTGCTGAAACGTTCAAGCATATTTACAATCAACACGTTTAATACAAATTAATATTAATTAATAACTTTGATGTCGCAATAACTTCATTGGAACAAACTATAATGTAATACGACACCAGAAGCGGTAAGTAAATCGATGGAAAATGGCAGTCAATAGCAAATCGTAATGTGCTTTGCAATCAGAACTTAAAGGGGTTTCTGTGAATCAGTGAATCAGTGAGCATATGTGAATGAAATAAAGACATGTAGGTGTATTTTTACAATGGCTTTTGATACGCAAGGTTGAAACTAGTGCAATGTATTGCTTGTATTGACCTTCTTTCTTGTCATGTTCACCAAACTTTGCCACATCGGTCACTTTCATACCATATGGATATCATATCATATATATATATATATATATAAATATGACTGAAACATCACGCTTACATGAAATGGCATCATAGGTAATATTCATGTTACACGAATGCAACAAGTATGTTACATCAACATTACAGGAACGTCACAGGTTTGTACGTTACACTAATATTACAGGTATGTTACATCAACATTACAGGAACGTCACAGGTTTGTACATTACACTAATATTACAGGTATATCACGGGTATGTTACATCAACATTACAGGAACGTCACAGGTTTGTACATTACACTAATATTACAGGTATATCACAGGAATGTTACAGCAACATTACAGGGACGTCCGAGGTTTTTTTACGTTACACTAATATTACAGGTATATCACAGGTATTTTACACCAGTATCACAGAGATGTCACAGGTATGTTACACCAATATTGCAAGAATGCCACAGGCATCTCACAGCACGATTACAGGAATGTCAGCAGTATGTTAAAGCAATATCACAGGAATATCATAGGTACGTTACACCAATATTACAAGAATGTCAGGGTCATGTTACATCAACATTACAGGAATGTCAGAGGTAGGTTACAGCAATATCACAGGAATATCACTGGTACGTTGCACCAATATTACAGGAATGTCAGAGGTATGTTATACAATATTACAAGACTGTCAAAGGCATGTTACACCAATACGACAAAATTGTCATAGATATGTTACATTAATGTTACATTGTTGTCACTGGTCTGCTACAGCACATTAACATGACAACAGTTTCACCACAGCATTTTTATTGCCGTGTAATATAACGGTTGTATGGCTGCCACATCACAGCACCATAGCAGCACTATATACAGCAGTACCACAGCTGCGTCTGTGGCTAATCAAGCCTCACCCAATGACTGATACATCCTTAATTCGGACTAGTTTGTCTCCCTGTACCTGAACCACGTTATTTCCAAAGCTCTTCGTGAAACAAGAATAGATTTCAACAGGTTCTTAATCCGGGGCTTCATTTCAAATTAAAGGATATTATTTGTTACTGTCATGATATATATCTCAAAAGAAGCGCAACTCTGGCTTTTGTCAAATATTTAATTAGAAGACATAAAAATGAACGCTTCATTTTGTGACATTTCATTTTTACGAAAATTGTGCTTCTTTTGCTGGTCAGTATATTTAGAGACTAAACATTCGCGTACCTTCGGACGCGCTGTTTGAAACATTGACAATGCTATACCCGCGTCAGACAGATAGACACACAGATACTTAGTACTGGAGACACACTATCACAGCTCCATCCTTGACGAGGGACGTGCTTTTGTCCACGTTTCTTTCAATGAAGATTAACCGTAACATATCTTAAACCATTCTCTTCCCACGGAAGTTACTTGTCATATCTTCTTTCGAACCTCTGTTCAAATACGACCCTTTCATGGTGCGAAGGATTCGTGATTGGTTGCAATCAGAATTAGTTGTGCAATCAGAGGCATTGTTTCAAAAGTGATCATTCGCAATGTTTCGGTAATTTCCGTATGCTTCGAGAAAAAAACCCAACTTTTTCTAGTATGCGATGCGCAAACGTTTCTTCTAGACTCATTCATTTAAATGGCAGATCAATTCAGTTTCAATTCCATCGCCCTCGCTGACAACGGACAAGCTAGCCAATATATGTCTTAAATTGTGTATCTCATCAACAGAAGTCTCTGACATAGGAGGGATATGTGTGGCCTCGCATTTGCTTATAATAGTCAAGTTTGATATTAGTTTATGTAACACATGTTGTGATTGGATAGAACAAAGGGAGATAATTCGTGTTGCGAGTTTTTGCCACTAGGTGTTTTACGTTACAGGGAAATATGGCCGTATTAGAACAGAGGTTCGCACAAAGATGTGACAAGTAACCTCTGTGGGTAAGAGAATGATTTTAAACTAAAACCACGAAAACGAAAATCCATATTGACGAAAATCCCAAAATTGGTTTCTTGTGGCCTTGCAATGGTGGGGCTCATTACAAGTTGTTACAATCTCTCCTAGCAGCTCTCTACTTGTATATATATTATCAACAAACTATCATGAAACAGTGATACAAATATGTTGCATGCATAAACTGCAAATAAATTACTGCACACCTTTGTTTGTTTATAGCGCTTACATACGTGAATGTCGAATAAGACTGGAAAGAATATGATAGGAAGAGCCGAATTATTCCAAGGCTAGACGAGATTCAGGTTGTGCTGTAGTGAAACTGGACTAAACATGTCCACGTAGAACTCTGGTGTCCACGGGATAGACGCTATCAACGTACACACGCGATAGGAATTACATGTTGCATGAAGCGCCAGGATGTCGACGTTTCCAATTTCCAGAGAACTGTTGAAATAGTTATTGGAATATTTAAGTTGAAACCCATGTCATATCTGGTGTATGAATATGCAATTAATTCACACTCATTATTTATTCAGTAGATTTGCCCATAGCTTGAATAAACTGTGCCCTGAGTATAGATCATTGTGTTATCAGCAATAGTTGTGTGTCTTCTTATTGTATATTGCTTTGTCGTTTCAGTTTAACATTTTCTCTCTCTCACTTTCTTTCTCTCCCTCTCTCCGTCTCTCTCTTCTGTCTCTAGATCTCTTTCCATCTATATTCTTCCGTCTCTGTGTATATGTGAGTGTTGGTCTGTTTGGGTGTCTGAATGTGTGTCCGAGTTTGTGTCTATCATGGAGAGTGTGCATGCGTTCATATGTGAGTTTGTGATTACACTTGTAAACATGAGTGCATGCGTTCATATGTGAATTTGTGATTACATTTGTAAACATGAGTGCATGTGTTGATATGCAACTGCTTGTGGTCGTATGGGTGTCTGTTCCTGAATGCGTCTGCCGAGTGGTTCATGTGTGAAGCATCTGTGTCATTCAGGAGCCTTTGTATGATATACATATATTAAAAACGCACAAACCATTATTTCATGTTGCTTACGCTTGAATGAAAGCAGCACTGTATGGATATGACAGGTATATGAAATTTATGTCTATGATAATGTAAACGCGAAATAAATTTACCGTATGTAGTTTTTGAATTCTCAATATGTCCCACAACACACGACGTTATCATTCATATTTTAGACATTTTTTTCTTTTCTAATAAACTACCAATTAATTACGTATGCCAAAAATTTACAACACCTACATTTGACTTAGATTTGGCTGCACAAAAACATAAATGCATCTCTGGTACATTTGTCTTGTACAATGAGAAGATATTCTTTATGATTTATTGAAAACAACATTGATTAGGAAGGAGTACCTTGTCTCCTTCCAAGCCGGCCACAACGTACAACTGACCACACCCGTTTTTTGTTGTCGGTGGTAAAGCAAGTTAGTCTACTTTAGAAGTTGATTCACCATAAGCGAGAGTTATGTATTTCTTACTTAAAATATATTTGTTGCTTCGTTTTGTGACAATAACAATGAATGGTGGGCAGGATTTATCATCAGATATCATTTTCACACATTATCTTACTTCCAAGCGCAGCATTTATTATCTTTAAGTTATTCTATCTTTTCGTGTCATGCTATGAACACATTTCTCGTTTCAACATTGTCTTTCCTTGTCTCGAACTCTGGGCAGCACGATGTGGCCTCAATGGTTTAGTCCAAAGATCGTTTTATTTTGCCTGTCATTGAGCACGTCAGCTGAATATGGATTAACGTTCCATGCGATAGACGTCAACATTGAACGGGACAGGCTCCTGGAAATGTACCTGCCCAACATGAGCCACCTCTCTTCACGACCACTGGTTTGGCTGTGTGAGACCTGTGTACAGGATCAGGTTCTATCCAGTCTAAGTAAACTTATCCTCAGTACTTTTCGTTACACTCCACTACTGAGTCTAACAAAACCTTATAGGATGGTCGCTTCAGGTAACCTTTGAGATTGACCAATCAGAACACAGCTTACCGAATCGCGAATGTGCACAAATATCTTTTGAACTTTTTATCTCGAAAAGTTCGTACCCGAACGATTCCGAATGCTATTTAGCGTACGCTCGCTTCCGGGTGATGCACACGACGTACGTACAACGAATGACAACGGTGAGTAAACAGTCGTTGAAAATAGTGTCTTGGCAACATTCAAGGATGTAATCTTGCGGAAATATTAGCTAATGGTAACCATGCCAACACAATCCCCAAAGCGTATGTACTAAAGGTCAAATAACTGTGTTATATGCGGATTTTTGTTTGTGGAGAGATGTGTGTCAGTGACCTGAATAGTTTGAAAGTCCCTCCGATCCTTAAATGGTAGCCGTTGACTGATTGGCTACATCTATTTAACTGTCTTGCGTTTGATTGGACGGTCATTGGTCGCTCTAAGGTTACGTACCTGACGCGATCTTCTACTAGGTTTTGTTAGACTCAGTGGTGGAGTGTAAGGAAATATACTGAGACTAAGTTTACTTAGAATGTGTTCTATCTTACCTTCATGTAAAATCTTTTCATTTTATTGGTCAATGTCTCTCACACACAAAAATATTACCCGTTGCCACGGTAACCGGAAAAGTCTCCGCCAAGAAGCTGTATCGCTAACAGTCGTATGACGCCATGATATGACGCATGCAGTGCCTGGAGTTTGAAAACTATTCGCTTAGCTGTTTTTGAGTTCACCATGTCATAGCCAGTTGTACTACTTACGGATCACATTACTCTCGGGGGCACAAATACATAAACCATCTACTGGCATCGTTATAAATGAAACCCCGTCATTAAAACTACTCATTTCGACATGTAATTACCTTAAATCGACCCTTTGGATACGGTGCACAATTCTCTCCAGCGAACGAAATTTCAACCAATCAGAGGGGCGCGCCTCCGTGGCATAATATGAGGTAAAGCTATGTGTACCAGTGTAGAATTCATGTACACTTCCGGGGGTAAATTATCTTGCTTACAGGTTTGTCTAAACATGCAATCGTGACAGTCCTTGATAGCTGTATGTTTTCACAATCTATACTGCCATTTAACCATGTCTAACTTCCGAGTCTAACTTTTTTTCATAGACGATACTGTCAAAATCGCTTATTGTCATAATGGTTACAAATCGTCATGTTACAAATTGTGTTATGCAAAATCCTTTGGTCATGACTCAGAAACGCATTAAACTACAAGTAATAAGTAGTTTCGATTTTCTAACGTGATGAAGACAAACCATAATCTAATAAAATCTCAAACTGTCTTTACGCTTTCACGCCACGACTCTACAAGATGGCCCGCAGGGCCCTGTCTCGAACATCCACCAGCCTGAGAATATTTGCTATTTAGGATTATTTTCTCCCAGGTACAAATCTAAATTACTTTCTACTGGTAGTAAAATATGTACTCGACTGAGGGACAATCGGATTTTGCATGACGTTGCTTATAACATAACGATTTGACTCTTGGAAGCGAGGTGGGTGTCAGCATAATATTACTTAAAATATTATTTTCAGTTCATCCACAACCTCGCTTCCCAATAAGAAATCGATCGTTATGTTACAAGTTGTGTCATGCAAAATCCTTTTGTTCATCAATCATTTACTACAACTAGTAAGTAGTTTTTATTTTTATTTTTATTTTTAACTCGATGAAAACAAATCCACATGGCATTTTTTGTCTTGGGAGGGAGGTAGTTGTGGATCCATACGATTTAATATATACTACAGGCTTCCACATCGCTCGCTGCACACAATCAACCCATTTATTACGAACTGTGGGGTCGATGGATGCTGACACCATCATCCGACCTCTGGGAGCAACGATTCGACATGTCTTTGTTGACGTCGAGAAATCAGCAAAATGTCGAACTTCTTACATATATTTTCTATACGACTAACCGAAAATGCAGTGCTCTGGAGTTACGTAACCTGTCCGTGGTTTCGTTAGCGGGCGAGAGTGAAGAATTCGACTTAATGACAATTTTAACCCTTCGGTATTAATTTACCACCAAAAGTTTTTTAAAAATGAATTTGGTGGTCCGTTTTATACTAACCACAGCTCTTCCATAAATAATGGTTAAAAGAGTAAAAAAAACAAACAAAATGTATTCCTTCTTTAACACAGCCTAAAATGTTTGACCCGTTTCCTGTTAAATCTGCAGATGACACTAGCTACAAACATGACAATAGATGATTTTTTACTACACCAAAAACTATAAATTCTCTTTCAGTTTTGTTTCAGTGCAGATTTAGACAGACAGTAAATTAACTGGGTCTGCCAAATTTGTCACCAAAACTGACTTTAATTTGAATCATAATTTAATTTTGCAGATATTCTTTAGACGTTATTCAGAACTGAAACATTCGAAGCTGGTGTCTGTCCTCTGCACTTTTTGTAGGAGAGGATATATTAACTCTTGGTTTCTGAAAATATATAATCTCTAAGCAAACTCCATGAAAGGCCTAATTGGGCCTAAAGAAACCCTAGATCTCCTTCATTACAGAAAAAAAAATATATGGTACTGTGAGATGGACGACAATCATTTCACGAGACAACTCAGCAACCGTCATCCAATATTCATTTAACTAGTGTATAACTAAACGTGTATGGTATTGCCAGAGTCATGGTTCATGGATCTTCTCATATAAATCTATTTTCACAAGTCTTCAACCATTACAATGTTCTACTTAATTGCACGACACCATAGGTTGGATGTTTTTAACAAACAACGCTGATGTTCTGTAAACCAAGACTGGTGTTCATTGTGATCTCTGTGTCGTAGAGAGCGCTGGTAAAGCGCCTATGACCCGGGTTCGAATCCCCACACTGGCACAATATGTGAAACCCATTCTGGTATCCGCTGCCGTGATATTTGCTGGATAATTGCTAAAAGCGACCCAAGAGTAAGTACACTCTAAATACTGCAGTGCAACTGGGTAAAATTCTTCAAGTAATTATAGCAGTTATTACACTATTATTGTGTGGGAATGGAATTGTTTGTGGTAATGTTGATCGATGACTACCTTTAAACTAGTACAGCAGATATATGCGTAATTTGTGTGTGTGTGTGTGTGTGAGAGAGAGAGAGAGAGAGAGAGAGAGAGTTCTTAGAGCGCAGAGCTCAGATCTCAAATCAGCTGATGTTAAGCAACGTTAGGTGCGGAGTGTCCTTGGATAGGTGCCGTGTTTGGCAGCATACCTCGTGAGAGTTTCTTGGACCTCAGTCCTGCAAAAACAACAAAGCACATATTGTCTCACCTAAGGCAAATGAGTTTGCTCAAAACCTGCTTCTGTTCGCCCTGCAGAAAAAGGGTACCCGATGATGAGATACTGAGTCAAAAGTGAAACTTCACAAAATTTTCTAAAAATAACAAATAGTTTTTCTCTGATGATACATCCATGTATCCGAAATAGGATTCCCATCTTTCGACTCTAGAAATACGTCAGCAAAACCCACTCAAACCCATCCACTCATCGTGCAAATGACGTTAGTGCCAAATCAGGTTTTGCATGTGCAGTCGATCACGTGATCTTCGCAATGAATTTTTCTTCAATTGCACGTGTCTGCATTGGCTCCAAGAATTGAAAAACAAAACACTTGTAAAGCACAGTTCTAACCATACTTTTGTTCTATATATTTTGTTATTAATTAGTATGCGGTAGTTGTAATTGGGTAATATTATGGGTTTACCTGCCAAAAAACTGTTGTACACTGGATGTTACTTTTTGTGTTGATATTGATTCCATTGGATATGTTCTGCCGTGTGATATTAGATTCGCCTTGTTTATTTAGCGTGCAGACAACAGTGATGATTCATACCTATTGTACCATTATCGTGGAGGGATCGTAATGCCCCAAATCAAAGAGTTTTTTTATATTACGCCTTAAAAGCAAGTGCAGCATTGCAAAAATAAGTCTTACTCGTTATCCAATACTATTCTAAACAAGTAAGGATCACTGGTTATTTCATTTTACCACAGTTAATGCTGCCATAAACGAAATAATATGGAAGGATGAGGTGGTTCTAAACATATTTTGAGTGGTATATATCCATGCTATTGCACAGTACATTAATGAATAGAGACAAAGAGCGTCACCCCGCCGTGCAGATGTCAGTATGTTGTTAGACTGAAAATACAATATACAGTATTTGTTTGGGACGCGATTATCAGATTGGCAAGTTGTGTGCATGTATATTTATGATGAAGTAAAACATTTCAGCACCAAATGGATGTGATACAATAAATACTGATTGTTTGTTCGCGTGCTGATCTAATCTCTATATCACAGTACAGATACGAAAGAGCATGTATCTATATGAATATATATGAATACACATTTGCATAAAAGAACATGTTTGTTCGATTGTTATGGGTGATGGTTTACAGAGATGATGACAATAATGGTGTAGAATATTATCAAGTGACATGCGAATATACTCTTTCGTATAATTCTGTTGTGTATTTATGTTCTTAAAAATATACTTCCAATCAAAAGTTTAGACTGACTCACTAGTGTAAATATAACCACTTACTTCAGGCAAATTTACGGAACTACATTTTGGCAAATATTCCATACTGTTTGAAGATACAGTTTCCACATGAGCTGATGTATTGTAAAAGACAATGTTGCACAGACCATTGCCATGAGTTCAATGAATGATAAAAGTCAGCAAAAAATAGCGAATTCTTAATAAAACGCAGCTGTTTACATGTCACGATATTTGTTCCCCCAAGTTATGTGGAGAAATCAATCTTCTACAGCCACTTGGTTCAGGCACACGCACGCGCACGTACGCACGCATGCACGCTATATGTTATGTAAGTGAGTGTTTTAAGCATGTGTGTGTGTGTATTACTGTATGTGATGATAGCGAGCGTTTTAAGCGAGTCTGGACGTTTGATGGAAAGTATAAAATGAACAAAGTGAGTGTAGATGGCAATCAGCGCTGTCACATTTCCGTGATTCATAGAGGAAGCGTTGAAACAAACAACGCTGTAAATACCAGCCATGAAAAAGTGCACATGTTTAATGACTGCTGTCCAAGTGTATACGTAATGACTGTTGCACGTGGGTAGGGACTCACGCTTTGTGTTCACAACATCATGCTTACTAGTTGTTCAATATTTGAACACCTTGGTCCTTGGTTCGTAAGCATAAATAAGGTAAACTTACACAGTAACATGGAAAGTTATGGTTGTGATACGTACTCGTTGACTTCCAGGTGAGAATTGTTTATTTTGACTTGGGATGGGCTTCTTTTCCTACAACAAGCTCGTACACAATGTTTTGCTGCAAAGATAAGAGGCAAGTACATCGCGTGATGAAGACAGCAATAGCGAAGGATTATTTCGGTACAATGCATAGTCAGGAGTACCAAACCAAACGCCCATGCTCACGACTGTCTATCAAATACACCAGAATACAAATACCAAGGCAAAACGCTACAGCAACATGCGAGCATACAGCCACAACTGTTGACACATATTGTGTCTATGCTGATGACAGGGACGCCTGTGAAATCGCTTGTCTTGAAACAGACTCGTACAGTTGTTCATTTCAGTATCAATATCAGTCATTTAAAGTTGCTTAGCAACGTGTTTTTGGTTGCAAAAATCACGAGTATTGCTTAGCGTCTCGCACACGTGGGTTTATCTGACGTCTTCAGTAAACAAAACACGAAAAATCCGGTTTTGTGATATTGCAATTATAAACATAGTTTATGCCACCAAATATACACACAGATAAGAATGTTTTGAGACATTCATACGTGCAAATGGACGCCTAAAACTGAAGAAATGGGCTTCACAAGTACGGAATCAAACCTGGGTCTTAGGCATGACGAGCGAGTGCTTTAGCCACGAGGCTACCCCATCGTCCATCCGGTTTCAAGAAACCACAAACAATAAACCATAAATGGAGGTGTTAACAAACTAAGGTTCATAATCAATGCTTCAGTTTAATTTTAAAGGCCGGACGAACGCTTTAACCATTAGTTTACCCCCATCGCCCAGAACAGGGCACGCGGCAGTCGAAATTCTAAGACTGGGTGATGAAACTGGCTCGTTTCGTTTGTAATTATAAGGCACAAAAGTACTAAATAACACAAACGGCTCGCGATTTCCAATGACAGAACCCTCCCACCAATGATGTCACAACACACGATCAACCACATCGGACATGTACTATGACTTACTTGGTCATAAAGCATTATACCTAGACTTGAAATATTGTAAAATCAATATCACATGGGCTGAATAAGGTTTTCTTCTAAGTCTCAAGCACTGAAATGACATTTGACTTAATGTCCATTTAATGAGATTATGGATTTCATGATATTCTAAAGTCCCAGAGTTTCGGATAATGAGGCTATGGATTTTATAATTTTCCAGAACCATTTCATTTCATCAGACCTAAATGGTTTTAAATTAACAAATATGCAGCATGAACAGCTAACGGCCTTCAATTTCATTGCTCTTTTTTCCTTTTACAAGTGATTGATTGGTGCCTGAAGTGAAGACCGTTATCCCAGGAGGGTAACGCGACGTGGAACTGTTCTGTGAGAGGAGTTTTGGGTGTAGTAAAAGACTACAATGATTTGCGAAAACACGAACTGATTTCACGCACTGGCTTACACTTAACGATCCTTACACAAGTGTGAAACTAACATTTTATGGTGTTTCTGTTATAGGGTACTCAATGTATGGTGTCCGTGGCGTTGTGTGTGTAAAGTCAAACTAGTATGCGAATTCAGATATGGAAAATCAACAGTGACGAACGTAAATTCGCTTTGCGTCAACTCACGTGGAATCGCGTCCCGTTGCCTGGATATCGTACCTGTCAGGAGTCCAGTTAGGGATTACAACAACCTTACGAAAGCAACAACCACGTATTTGCTTAAGGGATTTTCTATAAACTGTTCCTAAAACTAGAAAACGTATATCCAAAAAGGAGATACATTTCATACTTGTTCTTGTTCTTGAATCTCCGATGCGGGAACTTTTAACATTTGAAATGGAAGGAGTTTATATCAAACACATGTATTTGTCTTCATTTACACAAGAAGATCAAACAGCGTTAAAAATGAAGAGCATTTTTCTGATGTGAGGTCATACTGGAACACACTGATGTCATGATACAAAGGATGACGTCATATTTAACGTCACTGAACTGCCTGCTTTGCAGAAAGTAAAAAAAAAAAACAACCATGATTTATTATCAGATTCTCCCATTTTCGATAGCTCGGGTTCGATTCCCCGCATAGGTACAATGCGTGAAGTCCATTTTCGGTATCCCCAACCTTGACAGTGCAGAATATTGCTAGAGGCGACGTAAGGCTCAACTCACTCACTTAATTCCGATGGCCAATCAATGAAATAGCAGTGTATGGTGTCCGTGGCGTTGTGTGTGTAAAGTCAAACTAGTATGCGAATTCAGATATGGAAAATCAACAGTGACGAACGTAAATTCGCTTTGCGTCAACTCACGTGGAATCGCGTCCCGTTGCCTGGATATCGTACCTGTCAGGAGTCCAGTTAGGGATTACAACAACCTTACGAAAGCAACAACCACGTATTTGCTTAAGGGATTTTCTATAAACTGTTCCTAAAACTAGAAAACGTATATCCAAAAAGGAGATACATTTCATACTTGTTCTTGTTCTTGAATCTCCGATGCGGGAACTTTTAACATTTGAAATGGAAGGAGTTTATATCAAACACATGTATTTGTCTTCATTTACACAAGAAGATCAAACAGCGTTAAAAATGAAGAGCATTTTTCTGATGTGAGGTCATACTGGAACACACTGATGTCATGATACAAAGGATGACGTCATATTTAACGTCACTGAACTGCCTGCTTTGCAGAAAGTAAAAAAAAAAAACAACCATGATTTATTATCAGATTCTCCCATTTTCGATAGCTCGGGTTCGATTCCCCGCATAGGTACAATGCGTGAAGTCCATTTTCGGTATCCCCAACCTTGACAGTGCAGAATATTGCTAGAGGCGACGTAAGGCTCAACTCACTCACTTAATTCCGATGGCCAATCAATGAAATAGCAGTGTACATCCCTATTCATTCCACCATTTCAGTTATCGATACACACCATACCCTACTAACCACCCGGTAACAAAAGGTCAGTACACCACGGTGTACTCTTTTTGGGTTGACGTTTTGAAGATACAAACACATATCTTGAAAGGCGAATGTCCCTATAGTCTGGTCACTGACCTCCGCCTCTTCAAACCAGAGCATTACTCTGCGGAAGTTAGAGATTATGGATAACAGACGGAGTTGGATTAACTTAATTTTCAACAGTATTACTGTTTTTTTAAAAACAAATAATGGAAAATCACTTCCTTTGACTGCCGAGTCCAACAGGGATCGCCATCATGTGGAAACGTATAACAGGTTTACGAATCAGGAAGACACACTAAGAGCTTCTTTGACCTATATAGTAAGATTTGAGGTTATCGAAGACCGTCTGTGGGTCAACTTGTTCGCTGAAAAGTGAGGCGTTGGCTTTTGTGTTGCCAGTGAAAGTGAACAGGGCAAGATGATCAGGCAAAATGTTACGTGAAGGCGTCACTGTTTGGCTGTGAGACTTGTGGCCAACTGATATACCACGTGTACGGTACCCGCTGAGATCTGGGTAGGACTGATCTTAGGTACCTCATGTTTGTCATAATGACTCAAACACAAAGAAAGCCCATGCAAGTCTAGAAAGCGTGGCAAGTCTGAAAATGAAGAAAGTCGCTCGGCTCCATTTCATTATGCCTCACGATTAAAATTGGGCGTATTTCTGTAAACTATGTTTATTCAGAGACAAGATGTTAGTGAGTGAGTTAAGTTTTACGCCGCACTCGGTCTGTAAATAATCGAGTTTGGGCCAGACGATCCAGTGATCAACAGCAATGATGAACATCGATCTGTGCAATTGGGAACCGATGACATGTGTCAACCAAGTCAGCGAGCCTGACCATCCGATCCCGTTAGTCGCCTCTTACGACAAGCACAGTCGCCTGTTAGTCTTGGGAGCAGGTGGTTAGACTGGGAGACTAGGATAAACATGTTATAACATCCCAGTTGCGTAGATCGATACACATAATGTCAATTACCAGCGAAGATCAGAGTTAGAACTTGTCTTCAACAACTCATCATTGTCTAACTAACGAGGCTGACTAACGGGATCTGGTTGCCACACGCCATGGTATCCCAAACAACCATTCTCATGACGTTGATCACGGGATTGTCTGCTCCAGATTATTTACAGATCGTCACCCTGCAGCTGGAATAGTACCGAGTGTGGAGTTCAACAAGAGACAAAATAAACAAGCAAACACGATGCATATCAATCACAGGATTGCCTTGTCAAGACTCGGTTATTTACAGATCGGTGCTATATAACTGGAACTGACGGATGGCGTTAAGCAACAAACAGCGCCATAATGATGAAAAACGGTGACACAGCGACAGCGAAAGTGTGACAGTGTAGCAAGAATATAATTACGACGCTGATGACATTGCTTCAAAACTCACGTAATGATAACGGGGGAAAACGGAAATTGATGTTGACGCTCTGACTATGTTATCGAGGTTATGTATTTTGATGTAATTTGTGACTTTCTCGACCAACCAAGAATGGCAAATCCTTCTTGGGCTAGGTAGGAGCGTGGTTGAAGCGACAATTCAACCTGGCGAAAGTTATCTAATGTTTTGACATTTCTTGAACTATGACGCGGCATAAAATTATTCTCACTCAATAGCTATCGATACACGTAAGAAATCCTTTTGAGCAGAAAACACCAGGTTCTTGAGACAAAATGTTATGGATGTCAACAACGTCCTGGGATTCATTCATTCATTCATTCATTCATTCATTCATTCACCTGACGATGGGACAAGGAAGTCCAGCAACGTTGTGTTTCCATAACATTTTGTCTTATACAGTAAACATCATCTGTGAAAAAAATGTACAAAAAATATATATATTGCACACGACCATTACAAATGTCAGCTGTTGATGACCCATGGAGAACAACATGATTTATTTGTTTTCCTCCGATACGTATTTCTGATGATCACGCAGGTCATATGCGGGTTGTGCTCTCGGGACCCCTTTCCCTTTATTCGTATCCGTGATTATCTCCCCTGGCGTATCCTAGCATTTACATCCGGGATGCACCGCTCTTTCCCTCTCAACCAGCAGCGATGGTAGCTGCTGAAACAGGCACGTAATGTCTCCATCACTGCTGTACAAAGACCTCGTCCATGCCGTCATGTTGTACCAAGTCCAGGCAGAGGCATGGACATTGTCAAAAGTGACCGGAAGTGACAAGATATTACCGTCTCAGAAAGACAATGTACGAGGCCAAGGGCCATAGAAAAGAGCGACGATACAGTTCTTCACTCCATATTTCAGCATAGACTACAGTCGTAGCGCGGACTTTGCTTTGTACAACCATAACCTGGACGTCCTTTTGCTCGATCTGGTGATGAATTGATGTGTGGGTATAGCCAATAAACTTATGAAGGTGATGCTAAGAGTGGGCGAATCTAGTTTCTAATTGGTGAATATTCCAGCAAGGGGACAACAGAAATGTGCTTCAAACATTGTAGTAAAAACGACGCATTTGGGAATCGAACCTGGGTGGGAGGCAAGATCTAAGTAATGCAGATCGCAGACATTTACCAATTTGGCTCTCGAGCGCTGTGAAATTTCATCTACCACCTGGGAAGCAAGTGCAGAAGACCGTTTCATCTGGCACTCCCTTGTCAAGTACGGAGTGTCCGACTTCTAACAGAGACGCATCAGTGATCAAGAAAAGAGACAAATGAAAAGGAAAGAACGCACGAACTCTACAGTACAGTCCCTAGCATCCCCTGCTCACACTGCAACAGACAATATCGAGTGAGAATCAGCCACCTCCACACTCATCCTTAAGCCCGGTGATCAGAAGTCATTGTCATCTTCGCAAGCGAAGGACGAACATCATCATCATCATCATCATCATCATCATCAGTTTGGTGAAACCCCGGTCATGGTGTTGACAAACCCAGAAGCAAGATCGGGGAAACCGGGATTCGAACCCAAAGGGACAGAATGACGTGTCTGAATCAACGCAATATGGCGATAAAACCGGGCGATGCAGTCATGGTTCATATTCAAAGTTAGATTTTGCATGACTCTGTTGACTAAATCTGTAAGTTCAGACAACTTTATCAGTAAAACATCTTCTGCATCCAATAAAAGGCTCTGATGTACTGCCTTGTAATGTTCTTCTCAAAATAAGTTAGTTGACTAACAGTGTTGATAGGCAGAACGAACGCATTAAGTCACAAAAATCAACGACAACAAATCTGAACTGAATCTCGCAAATGCACAGCTGGATGTCAAGGTGAAACATTCATTTGCATACACGTGCATGATGACGTCACGTCCGCCCGTGGCTGGACTGACCCTTGTTTCCCTACATGAAATGTTGTAATCTTATCAAGGAAACCAAACGTGAAAGTCCATGTGTTTATCAGAAGTGCATATCGGAAACATGTTCCAGTTTTGACTCTAAACGTTCCCTTTTGGCACCAAACGCCCCCCATGAACTCGAGTTCTTATGTGACCTAATTCTTGACGTTCAGGCGGAGACCGATTCATTTTGTTGTTGTGGTGCTGAGCATGTGTTTGTGTCGTGCTGATGGAACATTTGGACATGAACTTAACTTTTTGCCGGCGTGCAGTGTTACACGTTGGCGTTCTGCCAACTCCTGCTGCAGATAAGAACTTTAAAGTGCTTAATCTTTGCTGCGTATATTACATTTAGCAGCCATAGCAGAACGCTGTAAACAAACTCGACTTCCCGGAATAGACTGTCCTATGTGAAACGAAGCGGGGGAGTTATGAATGAATATATAGAAGTTCACTGATCACTGTTCGGACGTTTTAATCCCCCCGCCGCTACCGTAGGTTCATTTCAGTTTTCCCTCTTGTACTGGTTGAAGATGGATATAACTGGGGTAAAGCCATCCTCACACAATGTGAATTTTAATGTAAGACAATATTCGAGTTTCGAATTACCAGAAGTCTATTCCCATCGACAAATCCGGAATTACACCACTGTAGAAATGTAGGCTTGTTTATGAGCAGTCAGTACTGTATTTGGGTTGCTTTGAAGCTGATGATGTATGGAAGCATAATCTATTACCCGAAATCACTGGATATTTGAAACATCGTTTCTTGAATAAACTTTAATTATGCTTTCCTCTCGGTATATCTCATGAAAATCGGTTATACATCCGCGAAGCTTACACTTTTACATTTTGACATTTCGCAATATTTTCTTGTGATATCTATTACACTGGTGAAAGCTTCCATCAAAGATCACATTTACAGACGAAAACCGAAACCATTCTCAAAATATTAAGCTCAGAAAGGAGTGATTTCTTTATACTTTCTAATGCATGTATATGTATTGCGTTTTCGCGGAGATAAAATTACATTTTGTATATTTAGTTACGTTGATAGAAGTTTATGTTTTTCAGCTATAAAGTCTTTCGGTAATGTTTCCAAAACAGGTTATTAAGAGTAAGGTTGAAAAGAATATTAATTAATTCATGGGTCAAATTATGTCAGTGATGTCCGAGTTAATTAATGATTGATTTGACAACAATATTGTACACTGTATGATTGTGATTTTGTAGTATTGTTTGGGTTTGACAATTACTTCAAAGTACGCTGACCTTAAATTATGATTTCAACCTTCTCTGCAATCCCAGATTCGCTCTTGAGTGAGTGAGTGAGTGAGTGTAGGTTATCGTCGCTTTTAGGAATATTACAGCAATATCACAGTGAGGGACACCAGAAATGGGCTTCACACATTGGTCCCTTGTGGGATTCAAACTCGAGTCTTCCACGTGACCAGTAAACGCTGGTGCGGATACCTCACGATCCTAAATAGTTAGAGGAATCTGCCACCAGTGAAGATCAGGAAAATCAAGCAACCCATGCTGGTCATAAGAGACACATAGGGGATCGGGTTGTCAAACTCGCTGACTTGGCTGACACACCATCTCCCAATTGCCTAGATCCCATCGATTGTTTTACTGTTTATTGCTTTTTGGTTCCTTCAAACAGGAGTGGCGGCCAGGTAGCTGTGTGGTTAAAGTGTTCGCTCGTGACGCCACGTCCCCACATGGGGACAATGCGTGAAGGCCATTTCTGGCGCCACTCTCCGTGATACTGCTGGAATATCGTTAAAAGCAGCGTAAAACTAAACTCACTCACTCTTCAAACAGGTTACCTTGACATGAGTCCAATTTGATCTTCCTAATATCAACCTCAATGACTCTTCTGTGATTCTGGGGATATGGGGCAGCGCCCTTAATTGTCAAGAAGCAACACTGATTAAGCATTACCATTGGTCAAGCTATCAGCCTTCGGTTTAGCGACGACGGCTTGTTTACTGAAAATTTACTTTAAAAAGATATCAGTCTAGAACTCTACAAAACTGATGACCTCTGATACTAAGGAAACATTGTCCCTGTTTGTCCCAGTGGTGGTGGGGCAGCCTAATGGTTAACGCGTTCGCTCGCCCAAGAGCCTCATTCGATTCTCCGCATGGGCACAATGTGTGAAGCCCATGTGTTGTGTCTCCTCTCCGCGATATTACTGGAATATTGCTGATAGCGGTGCAAAAAGCAATTAACTCGCTCCTGTTCATCCTCAGTTATCTGGTTGTATCAACTACATCACATTCATGAAGATGCAGACCCGTGAAGCTCCCGGGGTAGAATAGGCCTTCATCATCCCATGCTTGCCTTATAAGGGGACTATGTCGTAAGAGGCGACTGACGTGATCGGGTGGTCAGGCTCGCTGACTTGCTTGACACAAGTCATCGTCTCACAATTGCGCAGATATGTGCTCATTCTGTTGATCGCTGGATTGTCTAGTACAAACTCGATTATTTACAGACCGTCGCCATATAGCTGGAATATTGCTGAGTGTGGCGTAAAACTCTACTCACTCACTAACTCACTCATGCAGATGCAATAATGTCATGTAATCTGAACAGCCTAAATCAACATCAACTGCTTTGAAATGCGTATATTAGACATGCACTCTTCAATTTCGATATCGTTGGGCCAAATATTAATCAATTAAATAATATACTGTCGATTTTTATTATTGTATGATTTTTAGCATAGAGTATGCTTAATGCCTTTGGGGCGTAACAATTGAAATTGTAGTTTCAAACCTGCAGTAGTCGCACTGGATATTACAATTACACCGGATGTAATCATGGTCCCGGTGTTGGCTTTATAGTTATTTGATTAATTCGTCAGCTGTTACATCATTTTATGTATGTTGCAGTATCATGCTGAAATGGCTGTGTCATGAACCTGCTGTTACCTTTAATGAGAGAATTCTTTTTTTATTTTTCAAATTTGTGTTGTTGTTTTTTTTCTCTTTTTGTTGTTGTTTGTGGTGGTGGTTTTGCCTTGGTGGGTTATTTTTTCACAACGCGGGCAATGATCACGTTGGTAAATTGCGGGTATATTTCCGACGTGTATTCCCGCTGTACCAATGTACAAATCTAAAAGAGTTGTAGGAAAGAAGTATAATATTTGGTGAATGAGTATGGTCTTGCGCGGCTTTAACCACTATTACAGCAATATCAGGTTGGGGGACACCAGAAATGGGATTCACATTACAGCAAGTCAGTGATGGAGTAGCCTTGTGGTGAATGAGTTCGCTCGTTCGAGCCTACCTCGAAGTCCATATGGGTATGAAAAAAATATTCGATGTGATGAAGGTCTTAGACGTTTGTGAAACACTATAATGGATTCGAACTCAGAATATGTTAAGTGAGTGAGTGAGTATATTATAGTTTTGCACCGCTTTTAGCAATATTTCAGCAATATCATGGTGGGGGACACCAGAAATGGCCTTCACACACTGGTCCCTTGTGGGATTCAAACTCGAGTCGTCCATGTGAACAACCCATGCTTTTCAAACGAGGCACATATGGGATCGGGTGATCAGACTCGCTGACTTGGTTGACACACCGTCTCCCGATTGAGGTCATGATGTTGATCACAGGATTATCTGCTATCGGCTTGATTGTTTGCTGACGGTCGAATATTGTGAAACAGCAAACAAACATATCATGTAAACAACATCAGAACATACAGAGAACACAGTGTATCTGAATAACAGTATCAACATGACAGCATTAAAATTTCTTTGCAAGGTGCACCGGGGTAGCCTAGTCCTTAAAGCGTTAGCTCGTAACGCCGAAGACCCGGGTTCAAGTTCCCACATTGGTTCATTGTCTTTAGCTCATTCCTGGTGTCCCCCGCCGTGATACTGCTGGGATATTGCTAAGGGTGGCGTAAAACCATACTCACTCACTCTTTCCAAATAGTTGACAAACAAAACTGTAAATGGGATCGTCATAGTTCCCAAAGAAATGTCGAGGTTACATGTGATAGTGACTGATATCAACTGCAGAACGATGTCGTGGGCTCGTCATCAGAACAAACAGCAATGCAGGATGACACATTGAAAGCATTCCGGAGTTTTGCCATGAGAGGGTGAGAGCAGAATGACGTACGGCACACGGCAAACAAGCCTTGACTGACATGAAACAAAAACGTATTAATCTTATTTCGAAAATATAACAGAATATTTATCTGCAAATCCCGGAGCTCAAAACAATCTTTTATTCCAGAAAAAAGCTGGAAGAATCTCTGCTTGACAAATTATTCTTGACTTGAGTCGGTCTCATTTTAACTTAAAGGCACAATGTTACACATTTTCGGCACTATTTCGGTCTATAATATACATGTGTATATTGGGGCACATGAACTCCCTTAAGCTTCGTATTGATGCAATAAAAGAATTATTATTGTCTGGAATCCATAATTGAACAGCTCCCAAACAGAAACATTTGCCATATATGGAATGCAAACAATCGCTCCGTCCAGTCGAATACTTGTGGCACGCGGCGTTGTCAGCGTTCAGCATACTGGTTTCAATCACAAGTTGCAGCATAGGATATTCGTTAGACTGGTACTCTGCCTATGCTAAGCTCAGCAGGCTGGCTACACAAAGTAGTGCAGCGATAGCGCAGCGCGGAATAGGGCAGGGGAACCAGTCTAGGTATTCGTAAAGAGCTCTCCAAGGGACATACCTCTAAGGCGTGCGCTTGAACTACAGTTCGGTTAGTAGAGATTGTTTAATAAGTCAAAGTGTTGGGCACAAACATGCCTCTTATTGGCCCCCGTCGCTCTAAAACTATAAAAGCAACCGAACTCGAAGTAAAGTTCGGTCTGTAAAGGGCACTAGGCTCGATTTAATGCAACGTTGCATTAGTTCTTTCGAACCGTTTTATTTCATATCGTAATCTTCATCCGTGTTTGTTCGTATTCCGAATAAATTAGACGCTTAGATTTGCAGTTCAAATTGAAATTATTTGTTTTCGTCAAATGTATAAATACTTAAAGACTGAGAATTAGTCTACCATTCAACGACAGCGGTTATGGTGCTAACGAAATGGTAACAAATGAAACAAGGGGTTCGTCAAGGTGCTCGCGTGAGTCATACCTTGTTGGTACTAACATTACAGAATCTCATCGACGTTATCTACATCCTTATCAGTCGTTGTCCTGTTTTTGAAATGCACCTGAATTTGGGGTTCTTCAGTTCTTTGCTTTAAACCTGGCCGATGACAAAGAATACATTTGACAGAAATCACACACTTTTGGGCCGGAACTGCACATAAATGTTTCTGAATCTGTTGAAAAGTTAGACTTGCTTCTTTTATGGCCATAGAATTACAATAATGTGGTTCAGGGTCTGTTATGATGATGAGCGGAACAATACTGTTGAAGCTAATGAGGCTGAGTAATGCTGCTGAAGAGGCAAAAGTGAGAAATTAAGGAAAAGTGTGCTGGATAAATGTAGAAATATTAGTCAGTCAAGATCTGTATAACAGACTACGAGACTACGAGACTACAAGTCTCGTATGTCGATATAAACACCTCTGATACTGATGTCACTTTATGTACATAATTATGATGACCATGTACAAAGTCCCTTTTCTTATGAAACGCGTTGTGATGGTCATTTATCATGTAGCAAACCTATTTATACTTTTCAGCTGCTGTCCAGCCTTCTACGTTTGTTGTGGTCAACCTGAACTGACCTTGTCCGTTCTAACTAGCCAGAGGCTGAGAGGTGAGCGAGTGCGTGCCATCAGATGGCCTTGGTGTCCATCTTGTCACTGGACCATGTCCTCAGATTGCCCGATGACAGGTCAGTGGCGCTGAGATGCTTGTTTTCTCTCTGCTGGCGGCGACCTGCACCGCCAATAGGTCAATAGTCGCCATTGGAGAGTTGTACGCCTGCTCTCGGCGCTGTTCATCCTGACGGTTCTTGTGGGAATGCAGAACGACAGTAAGAAAGGATCCATTTCCTTAATCAAATAAAGCCACACGTATCAAAACATCATTTCAGCGAGTAATTGCATTATCTTTTCCCAATGTACCAAATCTTTGAATTCACGATTTCATCAATAAAATATTCTTCGTTGAATATTTGATATTATGTTAAAGGGTTTTTTTTCGTGATTCAGTTACTAATCTCTCTGTCCCGGGTGAAAAACAGTTTTCAATTAGTCCGAGTCAAACAAACCCACGGTGCGCAAGCTGGGTGTATGGTACATCCAAGCAGGGCCACGCCAGGGAGACTATTTCGGCCAGTGTTTATTCTCACAATGAATAAAGGAGTTCGTCAGTGAGCTCCTTTGAGTCCCAAGTTGTTAATACTAACATCACAGTTTCTCAACGACGTTGTCAGCACCCCTGTTGGGCGTTGGTCATTCATCATACAAACTGAACTAACATGACACGCTCCTTAAAAGACTGACAGACTTTACACGTTGGGTGTTCGGCGATTAGCATCTGGAAGATGAATGGGAACGTTGTTTTGTGCATTTTGTAACTTGACGTAACCTTAACGGAGGATTGTGTTGGGATGATACAGTATCATTTATCACAAAACTGAAGATGACGCTCAGATTTGAATCTGGTCTTCTTTCAGGTACCAAAACGTCCAAGGCCCACACCCTTTCAAGATTTCCTCCCACTTAAATATAATCCCTGAAATATAATTCTGCAATACTATGACTAAACTCCCGGGAATGCAGTAAAAAAAAAGTATAAAAGTAAAACATTATGTGGAATGATATTCATTAAAGTAGGTTTTAAGAAAAAGACTGGGTCATTTCAAGGTGTACACGTGCATTCATCTGGACTTGTAAATTGATATCAATTCGCGGGGCGGTGAGGTAACTTCGATTCCTCACACGGGGTTACAATGTGTGAAACACACTTTCCCCGTCATACCCAATCACTAATATCAATTGCATTGAAGTATATATATCCAAGAAAGCCCACGCAAGTCTAGAAAATGTGGCAAGTCTAGATTTCCATAGCTTCAGGAAGTCTCAGGGCTCTATTTCATTATAATATTTTTTTTTCACTATGAACGTTTTTTGAGTAAAATATGTTCATTTCAGAGACTACAGTCTACATGGACCTTTACTGAGATATATGTTCAGGGTTTATGGCAGACAACATCAAGCATTTACAATTAAAATCCTAGAACTGGGATGAGTATAGTCTTCCGGAGCTGAAAACGGAATTGTTTGTTAATAATGATACCTGGTTGATGATGAGCGACACATTTTGTTATAACGGTCGCTAGTGTTTTACTGGGAGCATATCCCCTATGCGAAAATGAAACGGACTAAATTGTATTACATCAAGCGAGTGAAGACAGTTGGCCTTATATTTTAAGAGGAATTGATGTGTGTGTGTGTGTGTGTGTGTGTGTGTGTGTGTGTGTGTGTGTGTGTGTGTGTGTGTGTGTGTGTGTGTGTGTGTGTGTGTGTGTGTGTGTGTGTGTGTGTGTGTGTGTGTGTGTGTGTGTGTGTGTGTGTGTGTGTGTGTGTGATGGAAAACCTGTTAAAAAGGTGTTTTAGCTTCACAAACTTGAAACAGATTCAAACCAAATCCAAGAGTACAAAAAGTCCTCTTTGGCGGATATTTATTCAAATTCTTTTAATCAGACACTTCAGTCGCAGTGTCGTCTAGACTGGGCTCGGCCTATACCTTAATACGATATGTGATTACACATTAGCGCAAGACCCATCCTTACACGCAACCAGTCGACGTAGTGCCTCGGGAAGACTATGAGTAATTATCTTAAAGCTGAAGTCGGATATTGATCACAGTCGAAATGAAATCCGTTACTGTACCCACCAAAAGTATGCAATACTTTTTTTCATTAGCCCTGGTCGAGGATCGCAGGCAAGTTGGTTAATGTTGAGAAAAAGGGTTAGCCTTTGTGCCATAGGTTTTCTGTCTCCATTTCAAGCTATAAAGCCGTCATAGCGAGGCGAATGAATACGACTGAAATTGACAAGTGATAAGCACACGGAGCTATGTACACGAAAAGGATGACTGAGGGGCAAGTCAGCCTTTATTAAAGGGTCTCGCGAGGGTGATATTGACAACGTTTGGAAACGTACAATTGTAGTAGTAATGATGGAAGGAAATGAAATGAACACCGACAAACGGATCTGCGGAACTCTGTGATTTACGGACAGGGTGTGCCATAGTCTCTGTTGAAATCCGTCTAATAATACCTTTCTGGCATAATTTTACTTGTAAATTTTAGGTATTCCTTTTTTTGGTGCGAGACTTTCTTGCCATGCGTTCATTTGTGTGTCTGGTATGTCTGCATGAAAAATAAATTCCGTTTCTCGATTCCATGAGAAACGAAAAGGCGAACATGAACCCATCCCTCCTCCTTTAAATTTTGAAAAAAACGGCGAAATGTTTCTTGAAAGTCGGGCATCACATTTTATCATATATTGTTAGATTGGATTGGTGATTTAACCGATCTGGTCAACCAGCTGGTATTTATACAACATAAATTCATATGAAGAGGTGTGAATCCTGAATTCGTGACAAGGATTTCTCGGTCAAAGAATGGGTACGTTCAAAGGTCAAGGGTAGTTTGGATTTTTTTCTCTCATTTTTTTGCAGCAAACATTATTCAGTGCACACATCGACCTCTTTTTAGCTCCTAGTTTGGTGCCCCTTTTATTTTAATATCTTCACTTAGCGGATAGCGTCTATATGACTTGTGAACTTTGAAAACTTTATTCCCTTTCTGAAACCCTTTCTGATTCTAGGCCATTCTAAGACATTTTCAGACATGAAGTCAAATTCAGCTCACCCCTGAATAGGTTTTCCGATATCAGGTTCGTGTGTATATGTTTCAGTACTTATTAAACATTTCAATCCAATTTCTTTGTCTAGCTTAAAAGTGCAGTTGGCCCGTTTACTGGTTCATCCAAACGACTCAGGCGTGGCCATGGTTCCCAAAACGAGCAGTTGTATGTATTTGCGGTATCAACACAAACGGCCGGGGTACATATTTGATTGGGTCAACCAGACTTCGGACTAGACGCCAGAACGTATTTACATTTAGTCTTGCACCTCCCAGATACCATCAGGGTCTGACTTGTTTATTTTCGTTGGATCTATTTGGGCAAGGTAGCATTTAATCATCAGTACCAAAGAAATGTTTAGAATGAAAATGAAAATAATTATTATCCCCTTATCTGAGTGAGGGCTACTGTGAAAACATCTAACCTGATCAGATTACGGTAGTCTTTCAGTGGGGCGTTATTGATGCTGGGTGTGATGCACCGGTGGATGTGCATGGCGAAGGAGCCGAAATAATTCCGCTCAGAACGTTCGTTTATGAGACAGTCCCTGAACGTTTGTGACAGTCCCAGAACGTTTGTGAGACAGTCCCTGAACGGTTGTGTGACAATCCCTGACCCATTTCCACAAGTCTGTGTAAGTGCCTTTTGTCGCTTCATAAAACCAAATTGAACGGTTGTGAGACAATTCCTGAACGGTTGTGAGACAGCCCCTGAACGGTCGTGTGACAATCCCTGACCCATTTCCACAAGTGCCTTTTGTCGTTACATAAAACCAAATATTTTCCCGTAACGTTATATTTTTTAAAAAAAACATTAACCCAGCCATTAACACCTATTACGTGTACGTATGTGCATGGTCTGGCAATAAGAAGCAATAAAAATATACAATATGACCCAATCAGCCGGCTCCTTAAACAGACGCTCAGTCTCTGAGTATATACAATTTTAATAGTAAGAAACAAACCCTTTTAAATTGACAAGGAGCACCAAGGAGACCAGCGATTGAATGAATCTCGAGTTGGTTCATGTAGGGCTTTAGCACTGCAGAAAGGGCTTGGCAACAGGGAAATATTGTGGTTCAGAGACTGTGAGGCATATTACCAGCTCCTTTTCCGAGAACACAAAGCTAAACAGGCCAACTCCAGTTCCGCACAAATGCACGACTGATGGACTGACCCTCAACTATAGCAATGAACAGCAAAAGAAACGCAACCTTGTTTTTTTTTTAAGTGTTCACATGTAAGACATGAACATGAAAGCTTACTTTTATGAGATTTCATTTCGCCGAAAAGCGCGTTTCGGTTGCTGTTCAGTATATTTTTCTTTCCGTCCAACTCTGTCTGCAGTGCAAAAATCGCCAAATGAAGCAAGCACTTTGGTTAGGAGCCCCCGAGTTCTCGGGGCCTCTTTGTCAGTTTACATGGAATTATTTGTTTCTATCAAAATGAATCTTAGAGAGTAAGCGTTAGTCTGCATTCCCCCATCCGACCAACCTTTCCTATAATGCGAACACTTGTACAGAAGCAAGTCTAGGTTTCCCGGGGTTCGTAACCCATGTCGATTGGGCTCCGTTTCAGTTTCGAGTTATTTGTTTGTATCAATCCTCGTATATACAAGCGTTAGTTTAAACACAGCACCACTGAAGAACGCTTGGACGTCTCTCTTACTGGGCGTCGGTGTATATTTTTAAAGCAAGATGCGCGTCTTTGCGGCGACGTATTACCACGTCAGTAGTAGTTTATGTCGAGAAGACAATTTAATTACTGTTTATTGGTCTACTTATAGGATTACATGGCTTGTATGCCAGATCACATCACTGGAGTTTTAATACTTCTCGTCCGTAAGTCACGTAAGTTTCCTTCTATAACGAGTTCTGTAGTCTATGTGACGTTGTTTTCGTGAAACATATCGTGTGATATTTCTGAAAGTTTGAGAGTTTTTGAGTGAGTGAATTGAGTCCAGTCCCCGAAACCACAAATATAGTGTTGTGGAAACATAGATACCATTTTCCAAAATTTTATCACGTTAAAGATACCGAATGTGAATTCCGTACAAATAGCCAAAGAATAAAAAAGTAAAAAAAATTAAAATAGGTAAATAAAAAAAATGAAATACATAAAAATATGAAAAATACCAAAACAACATAAATTATATCTGTCGAGGAATATAGATATTTGTTTGTTGTTATGCTGTTTTAACGCCACACTAGGCAGCTAAGTTCAAGCTAAATTGCGGCTGCCTGTAGATAATAAAATAATATAGTCTGGAAGATATAGTCCGGTGATCAACATCATGAGCATCGATCAATACAGTTGGGATACGATGACATGTGTCAACCTGTCACGACCACGTTGACCACCCGATCACTTTGGTAGCCTTTTACGACAGTGTGGGTTGCTGATGACCAATTCTAACCCTGATCTTCACGAATGATATCGAATATCACGACATCAGATACTGCGAATATCATGTTGAAACAAACGAAACTGCAAAAGAAATTGAAAAGTTATTTAAAAAAATACCAACGTCATCAAAACTAGTCTAAAAACTGTCGCTGAAACGCGGCCAACGTAAAGAACAAAACAGCTATAATTTCAAATCAGTCACGATAAAACATGATTGTGCACATTCATTCACCCTACACTTTCTGTTGAAAAGTCGAAAGCATAAAAAGAAAATTATTCGTAATATGAACACCGATCTTATTAAAACGAGATCTTAATCCTCGCGACCTCGATATCTGATCTGATGACATCAGATTCCGGGTCATGTCAAAACGACTTTTCAACCCTGCAATCAGGGCCTCGTTTACCAGATCGGGGAAAGCCACATTTGGAATGTGTTTTCTCATCATGTAATCTTCACAAAGGTTCACACGAGGCATTCCGACAGGTACGTGTGAACGACTGCAGAAAAGAAAAGTGAAAAGACTTTTATTGCTTGTTGGATTTATTGTATTTCAATGTCGGACATCTATTATACACTAGAATTTTATTTGTTTTCACATTTTGAATCGAGAAGGGTCAAGACATATTAAAAACGTAGTGAAAAAAAACAGCAGACCAAAAGACACGTTCGTAAGTTTCGGTGATATTTGATAACGTAAACCTGGTTTGCCTGTACCACACTCTGGTTGGTTTCGGAAATATGGTAAATTAGACCTGCATCTAAACATGAAGATCCGGTCTTCAGCACTCCGTGGTTATCGTCAAAGACGTATCCCAACTAGATTGATCTATGCTCATGCTGTTGATCACTGGATTGTCTGCTCCACACTCGATATTTACAGACCGCCGCATGGGGGCGGCGGTAAACAACAGCAATTCTAGTGACATCAGCTGACTAAGATTTGCAAAAGAGTAACATTTTAGAGCATGACCGGATTAGGAAGCCGTCAAGCCTCTTTACCGTCAAATTGAATGAGTGAGTTTAGTTTCACAGAGTATACTATTCTAGCTATATATCGGTGGTGTGTAAATTATCTAGTCTGGACGAGACAATCCAGTGATCAACAACATGAGCATCAATCTACACAACTGGGATACGAAGACATGTGTTAACCAAGCCAGTGAGTCTGTCCACCCTATCCCGTCAGTCTCTTCTTAAAATAAGCATGGTTACTGAAGATCAGTTCAAGTGTATCCCTGTCAGATAGAAATAGATCTATACATTACATACAAAGTAAGACATAGTAAAATTGAATTACAGATAGATGATTTACTTTAAAAGGTTTCAAACGAAATCTAGACTGCGGATAGCAGCACATGTTTTAATAAAATGTCTTTTTTCTGAATTAGCTAAAACTGAATTGCTGATCTCGCTGTTGGTAATTGTGAAAGATACTTGAGACATACATCTCCACGCAGTGGTGCCATCGGACTCGCTTAAAGACAAAACCAGCCAAGGATGATGAATGACGTCGTCCAGAGGCTGGCCATCCATACTGTTTGTTTAATTACAATTATCCGCCTGATAGCAGTCATATCAAACAGATATCTGATCGATTGTGGATTGGTCTCTCTCTTGTGTGTGGTCGTGTATACTGCAGATTAGTGTCCGACCACACAAGGATGGTCACACTCATAACAGATCATGGGAATTAGTCTTAATTCCAACAAGTCGCCCGGTGTCATTAGACGGAGATGACCGCTGGCTAGCCACGGGACACTGGTTTGCCGTTGTTTGATGTAACAGTGCCGGATCTTGTTACTTCGAACAGCGAACTGCTAGTGACTATTAGGGGCCAAAAGCTTGACATTCTGAGTGTGTGCGTTTGAGTGTGTGTGTGTGTGTGTGTGTGTGTGTGTGTGTGTGTGTGTGGAAGGGGAGGGAGTAGCGTGCGTGCGTGCGTGCGTGCGTGTTTTGTGTGACTTTTCTGTGTTTATATATGTGTGTTTTTGAGTTTGTGCGAGTGTATGGTTTTTTTGTGTGTGCGCATTTGTGTGTGTGTTCCTTGTGTTTGTGCGTGCGGTTGTGTCTGTGTGTGTGTGTGTGTTTGCTTGTTTTTGCCTTTGCGCTTGTGTGTGTTTGTGTGTGCGCGCGCGTGCGTGTGTGTGTTTGTGTTTGTGAACAAACACACACATATGTGCATTTACACACATACATACACAGGCACACGCAAACACACAAACAAAGACTATGAAATGGTCCCATGCGATGCTTCAGTATTGCTTAACGCCATATTGGTATGTACGAACGTGTACATACACATATACACATTAAGAAGCACACAAAGACACGCTCACAAACACACACAGATACACGTGCTTGGAATTTCAAAATCTACAGCCTTATATATCTTCTCTGAAGGACGCATATTTGAAATGCCATTTTCATGTTACCGACTTCAAAAGGTATTAAAAGTATTACATTTCACTAACAGTTGATATTTCAAAAGTAAATTACTGTCGTAGGCAATACATTTCGTCTAAGAACTGTCATTTAAGACATAAATCATATGTTTCAAATGCATCCACGTTCAGGGCCATGAGACTTAATGCCAGGGGCCCCGCATGTATGTTTCATATTCACAGATTCCGGTAATTTGAATACTTTCTGTATCTAATATTGTTTGCAGTTTTTAATCACATGTATGGGTGTTTATCATGCGAGTCACACTCGAACGTGATTCCACAGTACACGAGAGCGACAGAATCCATCTTAAAGAATTACGCTCCTGTGTATTAATATAAGTCATAAGGTATAAAGCACCGATGGTAATACTGTTCGCCCACAGACTCTCACAACTGATGCTACCGATTGCCAAGTATTTGTTTAACAGCAAGATTTTTTTCTTCAAAGAGATAGACAGTGAGAGAGGATGAAGGAGGAAAAGATAGAGAGGCAGAAAGAGGGAGGGAGAGAGAGATGCACAAAGAGAAAGAAAGTGGGACAGTGGGAGAAAGTGTGTGTGAGAGAGAGTGAGAGAAGAGGTTGGAAGGGGGAGATATACACAGAAAGATATAAACAGGGAACGTAGGAGGAAGAAAAGGGGAGTGCGAGTTTCCATGGTAGAGATGGGGCGGGAGAGAGAGAGAAAGAGAGAGGGGAGAGAGGATGAGAGAGACTCCTTCACAAACTACTAGTATCATCCATCAGAGGGCGATACATTATCTGTTTGAGAGTGAGGGAGAGATGGACAGAGGGAGATGGATCGAGGACGAGAGAGGCCGAGGGAGAAAAAGAGAGATTTAAAGCGGGAGAGAGACAGAGAAAGAGAGACAATATTCCTTTTTCAGAATGATGCGTTTGTAACATCGTCCTTCAAGAGACAATACATTAGCTGGATCGGATTACTCTGACAGCTGCTTGTAAGACATGGACAGCTCCATCACAGGGTAGCATTATATATTACTGATTGTAAAAGATCTTGACAGAAAAACAAATCCTACGAAAAAGTAAATAACGTGTTGTTAAACAGCATAATGCAAAAATAAATATCATTTATACCTGTTTAAAATTAAGATTTAAACGAACGGTGTAGTTGCTATAATTCAAATCGGGACAGGGTATGCAGGGATGTGAACTCACAAACAAAAGATACCGACAAAGAACAAGTAACGTGATGAGGATCATTTCAACTCGGAAACCCGATCGTCGGTATTCATGTTTACAGCTGCCATGTACCAACCTTTCTATCACCACTATCCCGGCATCCTTGTAGATAATCCGAGAACACATTCATCGAAAATGGACTCGCTATAAACACAGTTATTTGCAATTTCGTCCAGTCTTTAAAGGGGAAATTTCGCTCTGGTTAAATGGCAGCCAAAAGAGGTCGGTTCACTGAAACAGCACTTGACTCCGTGTACTATCTAATTTTTATTATCTAGATTAGTAAATAATTACCTTAATCACATGCAATCTGAATGTCACACCAGGAACTTACCATAACGACTGGACATGGGTCACTGACCGCCCAGTCGATTATCCAGCCTTTCATGAATCCCCCTTTCATGACTGAATCTCCCTATCATGATCTTGGCTGATGATTTCAGGATGTCTCAACAACCATTGACATATTGCTGTTTAGTTTAGCAAAGTAGCAGAGTGGACCGTCTGAGATCGCCCTTTGTCCAGGACGGTTGACCATTGGAAACATCCTGTTATTACTGACATTGCCGCCGACGGACTTCAGGCTCGGTGTTGGTGGTCATCGTTAACCCCTTTTGGCTCGTCTCATCTCAGGCAATAACCGTTACAGGACTTGTAAAATGTTTGGCTTTTAGTCCTCCTTAAGGGCAAATATACGTTTACTGAAATCCCCGAATATGCATGTATGTTTATCGGTATGGGCTTACTGGGGAGAATGAGTGACCCGGAAACATACCATACTGATATTGGCTTAATGATAGTTGATGTTCCACATCAACACAGTGGGGATGTTACAAAATGGGGACACTGTTTGTTGTTAAACGACTTAAACTGGGCTTACTGACTCCACTGGGACTCTTAAGTATCGGATTATAGATATGATGGTGACGCTTCCGTGAAAATCTACAATCTGTAACAAACTTAGATAATGCATGTGTCTGGAGATCGGGGTGTTCACGCTATCAAAAATTGGTTTGTCTGTTCAGTGATGAAGTCAATCAAGAACCAGTTTGTTTGTAATGTTGAAGGTATTTGGGCTCTTGTAGTGAGTGAGTAATATTTTACGTCGCTTTTAACACTGTTCTAGCAATATCACATCGAAATGGACTGCACGTATTGAACCCATGTGAGGAAGCGAACCCGTATGTTCATTGTTACGAGAGGATGCTTTAAACATTAGGCTACCAAACAGCTCCTTGGGCTCTTGAAACACCAGTTCTTCAGTGATATCGCAAGTCGTTTAAGGTACGTCCACACATCTGTGGCCACACAGATTTCTAATGGTTGAAAACAGCCAGCGAGCCTGCATATAGCATTTGACATACCATTTTTAAGTAACAGATGTGGTGGTGTAGTCAAGTGGTTAACACGTTTGCTCGTCGCACCGAAAACCTGAATTCGATTCCCCATATGAGTACATTGCCTGAGACCCAATTCTGGTGTACCCCCGCATTGGAATATCACTACTAAAAGTGGCGTAAAACTAAACTCATTCACACTAAAGTGAGTGAGACACGTATGTTGGCTTTCTTTTATGATTTTGGTTAGATCTGCGGTCTGAAAACATCACCGAAGGCAGTATCATTGAAATGGCATTCGATTGTGTATTAAATTTATAATGTATTGTAATGCAAGCTTCAAGGGGGAAAAGATTGTTAATACGACCTGCCGTTGAGACTGACAACCTATGGTGAGGGGAAAATACCAGCGCCTTAAGCAAGCACTAGTTGCGTGGATGTGTGCGTTATATAAATATCCTATAATAATAGAAAACATTTCATTTTATTCCCTACGTATAGTTATAATTATCCATACTCCGTTATGTTTTGTGCTCTTTATATGTGTTTGTCCTCTTAATAACATGTTTTTGTCTTCTTAACAATATGTTTTCGTCCTCTCAATAATGTTTTTGTCCTCTTACTAACATGTTTTTGTCCTCTTAACAATATGTTTTAGTCCTCTTAACAATATGTTTTTGTCCTCTTGATAATATGTAATTGTCCTCTAAATAACATGTTTTTGTCCTCTTAACAATATGTTTTTGTCCTCTTGATAATATGTAATTGTCCTCTTAATAAAGAAATTGACACCCATGAAATCTCCCTCTTCCATGATAGAAATGACCTTCGACTTACTTTAATTAGCTTTAGCCCAGTAGACTTGGACTCACCAACTTATCGATTGTCGTGACGTCCCCAATGATTGTGGGTTCGAATCTTAGGATTATTTTACAAGGTCCATTGGCACCACTCCCGTGCTCCTGGACTTGCATTCCTTTGTTATTACCTCCGCGAGAGGTGAAGTAGCCTAGTGGGTAAAACGTTCTCTAGTCACGCTGAACACCCGGGTTCGATTCTCTACAGGGGTGCAATGTGTGGAGCCGATTTCTGATGTACCCCGCCGCAATATTGTTGTGATATTAATAACTGCAGCGAAAAAAATGTACGCACACTCACTCACTCACTCAAGATGACGCACTTCAACTCACTGACAAGTTTGAAAAGTCACTCGAGAGACATCAGCCTGGATTGACAAGGGGACCAAAGCGTACGCATCAGACAAAATTCATATTCAGCAAAATAATTGTAAGGGCCATTATAGAGTATTAAACGTCCCACCCAGAAATATAACCACAAGATTTGGGTAACGGTTCAAAATCCTTTCTCTTATCAAGATGACATTTCCCAATTTCGTTTGACCAAAACCCATAACAACACGAGCTGCACGCATTCCATCCATCACAGCCGTACAGAAAACGACGACCATTGAAAAGCGTCTTATTGAAATTGACGTGATCATCAATGTCCATTTCAGATGAATTATAGATAAAGTAGGAGCGAAAAGGCACTGGCATGTGATACAAAGCATGGGCTTCGCGTCGTAATTTATTTAGTAGGTCCGTGTTGAAAACAGCATCTGACCTTTTTTTTTCTCTAATTAGGTGTAATTTTGAGATACGTGGCATAGCCGTTTGACATTCGCGGTTAGATATCCCCCGTCAGTTTGACAGGTGAGGGCGAATATGAAGACTGCTGGTGGAGAATTACGATCGCAGAAAATTGTCAGCCACAGGCATTAAGATGGTGGACTCGTAAACAAATCCTGTTTGGACACAAGGGTGCTTAGTTTGGATATTACGGGAGACAGTTCCCAAAATAAGCATGTTTACCGGAGATCTTTAGCAAGAGCTGTCCAGGTTGTGTAAGGCTGTCGTACAAATGTATATGACTAGCGTCAATAATGAGAAACGTTCATCATCTAGTCCGACATTATTCTTGATGATTCAAAATGTTAGGAGTTAGAAATCGATTTTCCAGTGTTGGTTGAATGTTATATTCATTCATTCATTCATTCATTCACCAGTTCCTGAAGATCCCGTTTAGAACTGATCTTCAGTAACCCATACCTGTCGTATGAGGCGATGAATGGGGTCGGGTGGACAGGGGTCGCTGACCTGGCGGACACATGTCATCGTATTCCACTCGCGGATACTGACTGATGCCACGTCATACTGTTGATCACTGGATTATCGGGTACAGACTCGATAATTTACAGAACGCCGACATATAGCTGGATTATTTCTGAGCCACTCACTTACCCATTCACCTACTCACTCACTCACTCACTCATCTGTTTAATTAATTATATATTTTTATGTATTTGTCTGTTTATTCGATGGGTAGGTATTCCTTTCAGTTTGACCGAACATCGCCTATCCTACCTTTACGCAAACTGTGGATACATGCTGTGGGTGTGACGTCTCGTGGAAGGAAGGCTTGTCTATCGTGTCTGGTTGCAGCCGATCATGAGGTAGCATCAGGAGGTGCTGTAGAGACGATTAACTCCATCGTAGGCAACATGGAGCAGGATCACTGCACACTGTACATCTCCAGCGGCTCAGCACCATGAATATGTGCCTCACAGATAGATTATTGTGCACTCTGATGTTTGCAGCATTTACTTTAAATTTTCATTGACACAATGACAGAGGCACATCAGGAGATATACTGTTTGCCCCACACATACTTTATTGTAAACCTTATTGACACATTGATAAAATCTCATCAGAATAGAATGTTTGTCACATATATACCTTACTGTGAACGTTCACAGACACGTTGACAGAAACTCTTCAAGTGATGACGTTTGTCTAACACATACTTTACTGTGAAAATTCATAGAAACATTGACAGAATCTCATCAGAAGATATGCTTTTCACACATTGACGGAATCTCTTCAAGTGATAATATTTGCCTCACACATTTTTAATGTAAACTTCCACAGACACATTGACAGACTCTTTACCAGTTGGGAAGCGATAGCAGTTTTTGAATAGTAAGAATCCAAATTATTTTCTCCCGTTGCCCTGAAGAATTGCTAGAGTTTGATGTGTTTTGCAAGATAGCCCTTAAGAGAAAGGATTAGTTTAGCAATAGATTACGCCAATAATGGTCATACCAGTCTGACAGTTTTGTCACGTCAGGAGTTAAAATCATCGACTCCAAGAGAACTCGCGTCGTGTGTGACAAGACGATTTAAGCCACTTTAGAAGACATACTCATTTCGCCACGGACCTTCTTCCCTTTCAGTGGCGTGTTTGCCCTTTAGATAGGAACAACCACATCACGAAATACACACTGACAATGATCGCGAACATTTTTATACTCATCTGGTAAACCATTTCAACTGATAAGGGGGCTTGAATAAGTTTATACCGTGCACACAGATTCAATAACACACCCCACCAATCATTTGAGAAAGGGTTCTGTTTTCTACCAACAAGCTGTATCAGACTAGCTTTAATTTAATAACGTTATTGCCAGAAATGTATTCAACCTTTCCCCTCACCCACGTATTAACGATGAGTCACCGAACTGCTGAATTCTCACAAGAAGCGTTATTTTTCCCCCCTAAAACACAAGTAAAGCAGTTAGACGCGGCGGTCGCTCAGATTCGCATTGCCATCATCGATTCAAGGCTGATCTGAACTGCCGTCTCCCTCCCTCCGCGAAATCTCACGTATCTTGCACAAATCAAACAGCTAGGTTTTCGAAGGCTTATTACTTACAAGGAAATCAAATTTCCTGTGAGATATCGGGAATTCACAAACATTGGTAAGATCGAAATACGGACGCGAAAGAAGGCAACACCTTGATGAGACAATCATTTGTGGTGCACAGACATCTTGTCTCCAAAGAAAAAACACATTCCCGCGAAAAAAAGGTTTTCTGTATGTCCCGAAGGAATCCATTAAACTCGTAACAAGGTTGAGGGTGGAATGTCGTGTGATGGATGATCTGATTGGTTATACTTCAAGTGTTACATGAGACTACTGGACATACATCTCCAGACACTTGCAAAGATCTGCAGTAGGTAAAGGTGATTACTGAGACAGTTATTGGTGACAGTTAGACTAAGGCTTAATCTCTGAATATATGTATATGATTTTGATAGTAACAAACATACCCATTTTAATTGAAAAGGCGATCCAGGGAGACCAGAGATTCAGAACTTGAGGAAATCTAGACTTGCTTCATTTAATGCTCTAGCACTGCAGAGAAGGCTTGGCAGTAGGCAACATTATGTGATTTCAGGGACTGTGACGTCGTCGACTGAATCGTGGTTTCACCTGAAAAAAGGTGTAGGAAAAGGTGTTGTAAATTGCGCACAAAGGATATGAAAATACATTTCATTTGACATGGTAGATAATTCCTTTTTTTATTGGGTGGCGCTTTTGTGCAGAGTGAGTTACTGGATAGTGATGTTTTGTGTGAAGGTGTGATTTGGGGGATGATTGGGGAGCTATGGGGGTTTGAGAGGGGGGCGTGGGCTAGGGATGGAGTGATTTGGTAAAGGGAAGAGATGGGGTTGTGCGGCGGGTGTGGATTGATTTGTAGATGTACGTGTTTTGGGTGTGTACTGATTGTGGGGTGTGGAATTATTTGGCACGCAAACCATGTGATGTGAGAAATAGTGCATAATGATTGAGGTGGCCAGCGACGGGAATATGACGGGACCTGCAGGATTACTGAGAAAGGGCCGAGGATGGTCGTTGGTTGATTGTGGATGGGAAGGGATGTGAGGAGGGTTGTGAGATAATTTTGGTTGGGAAGGGATGTGAGGAGAGTTGTTGGATGATTGTGAATGGGAAGGGATGTGAGGAGGGCTGTGAGATGATTGTGACAGCGACGGGAATATGACGGGACCTGCAGGATTACTGAGAAAGGGGTCAGGTATGCGGGATGATTGTGTCTGGTGAGGAATGTGAGGAGGGTTCTGAGATGATTGTGGTTGTGATGGGATGCGAGGATGGTTGTTGGTTGATTGTGGATGGGATGGGATGTGAGGAGGGTTGTGAGATGATTGTGGCTGGGAAAGGATGTTATAATTTGGACGGATGCGGGATGAAAGGATGTGAAGAGGGTTGTGCGATGACTGTGGCTGGGAAGGGATGTGATTTGGGGATGCAGGATGGCTATGTCTTGAAGCAAAGTGAGCGTGGTCAATGACGGAAGTAGGAAGAACGATGTTGCATGGTCAAAGTTGAAACTGGAATGATCAGGAGTCAAAACGATGAGGGTTTACCTGAATATTAATGGGAACTAATTGGGAAGATGTTTGGACGGACACCAAGGCAAAGAACAAAGTTCGCTTTGCCATTGGCTTAATGTTATAGAGAACCCATGGTAAATAGTCAGAAAACACACCTAACCGTTCACCGTGTGTTTACTGAGCATACATAATATATCACACCTCAACCTCGCATTGCATGCTCACCATGAATGGATAAACCACACAGCTTCAAGAACACGTCGATAAAAGTCTTTTCTCAGATGCAATCGAAGTCAAACACTCTGAGCTGAAATCCAAGTGTGTTTGACCTATGACAGAATCAAAGACGTAGTTTAGAGACAAGGAAATAAGTTAGAATTGTAGCGTTTAATGGGTCAGCTTGGATGTGGAATAAGTAGGGACGCATTGGTTTGATTATTTCACAGACCGTTAAGTCAGAACAAACGTGTCTTTACCTGGTAATAGGCACCAACATGAAATCTTCATTCCATTGTTAGGCCGTTTGTCGATGCTGCTGGTGCCAATTCAACGTCCGAGTCTGAGGATGGTGGATCAAAGAACGTAATATCCACAGGAGCACTTCCGACAGAATGGATCTGCAGTCATGTGCTGGAGCTTTATGTCCTACTTAGTACTTAGTCAAAACAAGCCGGTTCAGTGGTATCTTCAAGTCTGCTCAATGTAAATGCTTTCCCGTACATCGAGATTTTGTCATTTATTCCATTATAGATTACATGTCACACGCCATTTCAGCTGGAAACATGGGGCTCTGGAATTCTCTTAGTACATTTGCATTAGCCCAAAATAAACCTGTTACATATGCCTCGGTAGTCACAGAACCTGAACCCTATTATTGTCCCTACAGGGGGCTCACTTTCAATTTAAATGGGTTTATTTGCTTGAATCAAAATTATTTATATTCGGGGGCTAAGGTTTAGCCCAATGCCCAGGGTGTCCAAAGTTGTGGTAGTTCGCGGGATTGCGTCCCTTGGGATCGTCAGGAACTAGTGTTAGATGACTCAGATGAATACGTTTCTAGGCTTGCCAAAACCACACCTGCACTCGTTGGTTAAACCTGTTTTTCGGGATTTCCTTCCACTTTAATGCAGTGTAACAAGGGTGTCAAACTCAGCTGCCTCACCAGATCCATATAGATATGAGACCAGCATATCGAGTGAATGTAATTACAGAATGTTCTTCATCCGGGTTAATGACTTCCTCTGAAACCTCGCAATTCCGGACGGCAATGGTCCCTTTGATATAGTCTAGAATAATATTTGTTGATTTGTTTAGTGCCTCAGTCTGTAAATATAGGGGTCCAGATTGATATGTCATTATTGGTAAGCAATATCATTTAAATACAGGCATACACACACACAAACATTGGCCCGATGCCTGTGGCTAGTGAAAATATATCAATAAATCGCACAGTCATTTCGTGGGGTAGTTTGTAAATATATCACTCACTCCGACTTGTTAAGTTATAACACAGGTTAAATGGAGGCTTTTGAACTAACAAAATTTTCATGTTTGATATTTTGTGGCTGAGATTTAAAAAGTCACATGTTAATTGTGTCATGGTAAATGCATATCAAGTGAGTCTCATCCAGGTATTCAGAAGCCACGAGGCTGATTGGATGATAAGAATATTCAAATGAGTATCATTCCAGGTATTTATAAGCCTCGGCGCTGATTGGTTGATTAGAATATTCACCGCAACCTCCGGAACTCGTGAGAGCTCATCATGCAAAGAGATATGGTATCGGTAAAAAAACATCTTTTTATGAGATGGAGAATACTCAGGAGTGAATGCTTCAGAGTTTCTTCAGACCTCACAGATGGAAACACAAACGTCAAGTCTGAATGCTCGCGACCCACATTTTCTGTTCATTGGAATGGTTTTGGTTTTAAACGGCAAAGTGCAGGTTCTTGTTCTGTATTGCGTAACAGTCAAATAAAGAACATTCGCTGATGTCAAGAACTTTTCATTTTCAGAAACCCCGCAAAATAACATTTGGAATGAGAAGACTTATAAAAGACCGAAGCTGGTTAACCATGTTTCTATGTACGTTATTGTTTCGGTGGTGCTTTCATCGTCCTGACCGAGGAAACAAACAAGCTTTGCGTAAAGGGTTCTATAAATAGCTAAGGTCTGCTGACACAACAAGAGACAATTAACCATCATCTGTTAAACGGCCATTCTTTTAATTCCAATAATCGATGATGAGGAAGCGGCAATAACAACACGGATTGGTCTCAACGTCTAATCATAAAGAGCACTCATATTCGATCAGCCCCCGAAGGGCCGCGAAAAAAGGGCTGATGCAAGAATAATTTCCATTTCTGCGTTCTATAAATAAAACTTCGTCATGACTCTTTAAGGAGTAAGCTCATTTGGAACCTTTATCTGATTCCGTGGCCCTTAACGGCTGCCGGGGCTCCTGGCAACAGCCCTTTTTCCTGCAGAGCTCGCGAGACACCGATGATGGCCGAAAATGTCACTGGTTGACAGCATGGAGCGGGGTTTTTCTTTACGTATGTGTGTCCCTCCTTGTAAAACAGTTATACATGTTTCGTTGTCATTTTATTAATTCCTTTGATGTCTGTGCGCACTTAGAAGTCCACATGGCAGCTGCACTCCTTCACAGCGTTGGTATCAAACTGCAGCAGACATTATCGATCTGCAACAGCGATGATGCAACTGATCATGGCGCATGATGGCAGTGTAGGTCGTGGTCGATGTCGTCGTTTTGTAGCTCTTCTGGCGACGTCTTCACTGTCCCCGAGAGCGTCTCTGTGCATGTTTCTCGTATAATTATATGGAGGCCGTGCATGTCAATACTGCACGTAAACACAAAAAAACAAAAGCATTACTTGTTCTTAAATTATCATGCTCATTCCGTGCAAATGTTATTATATAATTTTACATAAAAGCTGTTCCATTTGCGGAACGTAAATGATTAACTATCTTTATCCTCATTGCAACGTTTTGTCACCCCTTGTTCTCCTCACAGAAGTGTTCTGATTAACGGTTCCGTTTGTTGTGGTAGCAACACATTTTTGCGAACCAGTGATTGATAGTATTATCAACTCTGCACGATATATATATTAAGTCAGCTCCATCTCAAGCCGTATTTCATGACACAGGAGAACATTCTGATCATTTCTACAGCTTCCAGGTATGAACGCGATCAAGCTGATGTGGGTTCACCAGATATCTTTTCGTGATGCTGACTACGAGATGGAATACGAATCTGGGACGCCATTGCTTTCCCATCTGCTGCATATACAGCCGCAGTCGTGGCGATGTAAGTGCAAATTAATATCCCATTTGCTTAAAATGTGCAGCACACAGTGATGGCAGGTACACTAGGAATGCATGTGTTTGGAGCTGCAAAGGTGTTGATAGGAGTTCAGATCTATTCTCCAGCTGCTTTGTCAAGAGGGTGGGAGTTTATTTACCTCTCGGTGTGTTTTAGAAAGGTAGATCAAGCGAACTCGGAAAGGACTCAACAGTCACCTGACCCTGCTGCTCCCATGATGCAATGAGCACGTGCATCCTGGAAGAAGACTGGGGAGAGTTGTATGATGATGACGGGGTGTGGGGGAAACTTGACAACCGGGACGAGAGCGCAAGAGGTTGAAGCACCGACTGAGGAGTGCAGGCGTTTGATTCATGAGTACCCAAGCAATGTGGCCTGGACAGAGTAGGTGCGGGGGTAACATGGATAGATGGAAACTGTGTCACATGGTAGAGTTGGCAATGTGACATGTTAGAGGTCACCATATGACATGGCAGGGGTGTCTATATGAGATGATAGGGGTTTCTGTATGACGTGGCAGAGGTGTCTGTATGACATGCTTGGGGTGTCTATATGACATGACATTGTAGAGGCATCTACATGAGATGGTAGGGGTGTATATATGATATACACGGTAGTTTATATGACATTGTAGATGTATCTGTGTGACATAGTAGGGGTGTCTGTACGACATGGTAGAGGTGTCTCTGTGATATGTAGGGGTGTCTATATGATATGGTAGAGGTCTGTATGACATGGTAGAGGTGTAAATGTGACATTGTAGGGGTGTCTGTTGGACATGGTAGGGGTATTTATATGACATGGTAGAGGCGTCTATGTAACATGGCAGGGTGGCTATATGACATGGTAGAGGTGTCTTTATGACATGGTAGGGAAATCTATGTAACATGGCAGGGTGTATGTATGACATGGTAGATGTGTCTATATGACATGGTAGGGTGTCCATATGGCATGGCAGGGTGTATGTATGACCCGTGAAGGTCCTGGGGTAGAATAGGCCTTCAGCAACCCATGATGTTCGTGTTGTTGATCACTGGATTGTCTGGTCCAGACTCGATTATTTACAGACCGCCGCCATATAGCTGGAATATTGCTGAGTGCGGCGTAAAGTTATACTCACTCACTCACTCACTGTGTGACATGGCTGGGTGTGTATATGACATGGTAGGGTTTCTGTATGACATGGAAATGGTGTCTATATGACATGAAAGAGGTGCCCATGTGACATGGTAGGGGGTGTCTGTATGACATGGTAGGGGTGTCTATATAACATGGTAGAGGTGTCTATATGATATGGTGGGAGTGTCTATACGACATGGTAGACCTGTCTGTATGACATGGTAGGGGTAGGTATGTCTGTATGACATGGTAGGGATGTCACGTAACGTGTTAGAGGTGTGCGTTCCTGTAATATTCTAGAAATAGTGGTATAGACGTCTGTCTAAATGACACCATAGGGGCGTCTTTATGCATGGTGTGACATCGGTCGAGTGCCGAGTAGACAGGGGTGTTCAGACAGCGTGGTATAGCGTCCAGGTGACCGGGTTGGTTTTCAGGTAATATGGTACAGATCAACAGAACAACTTGCATGACATTGTTAAGGTGTTCATGGGACATGGAATTTGTGTTCCGGTAACGTGGGTGCACCGGGGTTCATGGTAGAGATGTGCCAAGTTATTTGGGTGGATGTGCACGCTCTGACATGGTACAGATTCCAGGTAGATAGAGGTGTCCAGGTATCATTGTTGAGCGTTCAGGTGATCTCCCATCGTTGTAATGAGGTGAAATCCAAGTTTGGAGGCCTACACAATCACACAAATTCAGATTATCTCATTTTCAGTGGCCATGTGCTGGACATGTATTACCATTACCGACGCATGCGCATCAATCAAGGGTCTGGTAAGGGGTTCAGGGTGAGACATGGTAGAGAAGTAAACTATGTCGTTTAGAGGTTTTCAGGTAACATGGTAGAGATGAGCAGAACGAAGTGCATGATATGGCAGAGGAGTTCAACGGACACGGAGGATGTGTTCCTGTATCATTGGCCGAGATACATAGTGTGCAATGGTAGAGATGGACAGATTTCATGGTAGAGATGTGATGGACAAGAGGTGTTGATGGGACACGGAAGATGTGTTCTTATAACATGGGCCGAGATGAACAGTGTGCAATGGTAGAGATGGACAGATTTCATGGTAGAGATGTGATGGACAAGAGATGTTGATGGGACACGGAAGATGTGTTCTTATAACATGGGCCGAGATGAACAGTGTGCAATGGTAGAGATGGACAGATTTCATGGTAGAGATGTGATGGACAAGAGATGTTGATGGGACACGGAAGATGTGTTCTTATAACGTGGGCCGAGATGAACAGTGTGCAATGGTAGAGATGGACAGATTTCATGGTAGAGATGTGATGGACAAGAGGTGTTGATGGGACACGGAAGATGTGTTCTTATAACATGGGCCGAGATGAACAGTGTGCAATGGTAGAGATGGACAGATTTCATGGTAGAGGTGTAATGGACAAGAGATGTTGATGGGACACGGAAGATGTGTTCTTATAACATGGGCCGAGATGAACAGTGTGCAATGGTAGAGATGGACAGATTTCATGGTAGAGATGTGGTGGACAAGAGGTGTTGATGGGACACGGAAGATGTGTTCTTATAACATGGGCCGAGATGAACAGTGTGCAATGGTAGAGATGGACAGATTTCATGGTAGAGATGTGATGGACAAGAGGTGTTGATGGGACACGGAAGATGTGTTCTTATAACATGGGCCGAGATGAACAGTGTGCAATGGTAGAGATGGACAGATTTCATGGTAGAGATGTGATGGACAAGAGGTGTTGATGGGACACGGAAGATGTGTTCTTATAACATGGGCCGAGATGAACAGTGTGCAATGGTAGAGATGGACAGATTTCATGGTAGAGATGTGATGGACAAGAGGTGTTGATGGGACACGGAAGATGTGTTCTTATAACATGGGCCGAGATGAACAGTGTGCAATGGTAGAGATGGACAGATTTCATGGTAGAGATGTGATGGACAAGAGGTGTTGATGGGACACGGAAGATGTGTTCTTATAACATGGGCCGAGATGAACAGTGTGCAATGGTAGAGATGGACAGATTTCATGGTAGAGATGTGATGGACAAGAGGTGTTGATGGGACACGGAAGATGTGTTCTTATAACATGGGCCGAGATGAACAGTGTGCAATGGTAGAGATGGACAGATTTCATGGTAGAGATGTGATGGACAAGAGGTGTTGATGGGACACGGAAGATGTGTTCGTATAACATGGGCCGAGATGAACAGTGTGCAATGGTAGAGATGGACAGATTTCATGGTAGAGATGTGATGGACAAGAGGTGTTGATGGGACACGGAAGATGTGTTCTTATAACATGGGCCGAGATGAACAGTGTGCAATGGTAGAGATGGACAGATTTCATGGTAGAGATGTGATGGACAAGAGGTGTTGATGGGACACGGAAGATGTGTTCTTATAACATGGGCCGAGATGAACAGTGTGCAATGGTAGAGATGGACAGATTTCATGGTAGAGATGTGATGGACAAGAGGTGTTGATGGGACACGGAAGATGTGTTCTTATAACATGGGCCGAGATGAACAGTGTGCAATGGTAGAGATGGACAGATTTCATGGTAGAGATGTGATGGACAAGAGCTGTTGATGGGACACGGAAGATGTGTTCTTATAACATGGGCCGAGATGAACAGTGTGCAATGGTAGAGATGGACAGATTTCATGGTAGAGATGTGATGGACAAGAGATATTGATGGGACACGGAAGATGTGTTCTTATAACGTGGGCCGAGATGAACAGTGTGCAATGGTAGAGATGGACAGATTTCATGGTAGAGATGTGATGGACAAGAGGTGTTGATGGGACAAGGAAGATGTGTTCTTATAACATGGGCCGAGATGAACAGTGTGCAGTGGTAGAGATGGACAGATTTCATGGTAGAGATGTGATGGACAAGAGGTGTTGATGGGACACGGAAGATGTGTTCTTATAACATGGGCCGAGATGAACAGTGTGCAATGGTAGAGATGGACAGATTTCATGGTAGAGGTGTAATGGACAAGAGATGTTGATGGGACACGGAAGATGTGTTCTTATAACATGGGCCGAGATGAACAGTGTGCAATGGTAGAGATGGACAGATTTCATGGTAGAGATGTGATGGACAAGAGGTGTTGATGGGACACGGAAGATGTGTTCTTATAACATGGGCCGAGATGAACAGTGTGCAATGGTAGAGATGGACAGATTTCATGGTAGAGATGTGATGGACAAGAGCTGTTGATGGGACACGGAAGATGTGTTCTTATAACATGGGCCGAGATGAACAGTGTGCAATGGTAGAGATGGACAGATTTCATGGTAGAGATGTGATGGACAAGAGATGTTGATGGGACACGGAAGATGTGTTCTTATAACGTGGGCCGAGATGAACAGTGTGCAATGGTAGAGATGGACAGATTTCATGGTAGAGATGTGATGGACAAGAGGTGTTGATGGGACAAGGAAGATGTGTTCTTATAACATGGGCCGAGATGAACAGTGTGCAGTGGTAGAGATGGACAGATTTCATGGTAGAGATGTGATGGACAAGAGGTGTTGATGGGACACGGAAGATGTGTTCTTATAACATGGGCCGAGATGAACAGTGTGCAATGGTAGAGATGGACAGATTTCATGGTAGAGGTGTAATGGACAAGAGATGTTGATGGGACACGGAAGATGTGTTCTTATAACATGGGCCGAGATGAACAGTGTGCAATGGTAGAGATGGACAGATTTCATGGTAGAGATGTGATGGACAAGAGGTGTTGATGGGACACGGAAGATGTGTTCTTATAACATGGGCCGAGATGAACAGTGTGCAATGGTAGAGATGGACAGATTTCATGGTAGAGATGTGATGGACAGAGGTGTTGATGGGACACGGAAGATGTGTTCTTATAACATGGGCCGAGATGAACAGTGTGCAGTGGTAGAGATGGACAGATTTCATGGTAGAGATGTGATGGACAAGAGGTGTTGATGGGACACGGAAGATGTGTTCTTATAACATGGGCCGAGATGAACAGTGTGCAGTGGTAGAGATGGACAGATTTCATGGTAGAGATGTGATGGACAGAGGTGTTGATGGGACACGGAAGATGTGTTCTTATAACATGGGCCGAGATGAACAGTGTGCAATGGTAGAGATGGACAGATTTCATGGTAGAGATGTGATGGACAAGAGATGTTGATGGGACACGGAAGATGTGTTCTTATAACATGGGCCGAGATGAACAGTGTGCAATGGTAGAGATGGACAGATTTCATGGTAGAGATGTGATGGACAAGAGGTGTTGATGGGACACGGAAGATGTGTTCTTATAACATGGGCCGAGATGAACAGTGTGCAATGGTAGAGATGGACAGATTTCATGGTAGAGATGTGATGGACAAGAGGTGTTGATGGGACACGGAAGATGTGTTCTTATAACATGGGCCGAGATGAACAGTGTGCAGTGGTAGAGATGGACAGATTTCATGGTAGAGATGTGATGGACAAGAGGTGTTGATGGGACACGGAAGATGTGTTCTTATAACATGGGCCGAGATGAACAGTGTGCAATGGTAGAGATGGACAGATTTCATGGTAGAGATGTGATGGACAAGAGGTGTTGATGGGACACGGAAGATGTGTTCTTATAACATGGGCCGAGATGAACAGTGTGCAGTGGTGGAGATGGGCTGATTTCATGGTAGAGATGTGATGGACAGAGGTGTTGATGGGACACGGAAGATGTGTTCTTATAACATGGGCCGAGATGAACAGTGTGCAATGGTAGAGATGGACAGATTTCATGGTAGAGGTGTAATGGACAAGAGATGTTGATGGGACACGGAAGATGTGTTCTTATAACATGGGCCGAGATGAACAGTGTGCAATGGTAGAGATGGACAGATTTCATGGTAGAGATGTGGTGGACAAGAGGTGTTGATGGGACACGGAAGATGTGTTCTTATAACATGGGCCGAGATGAACAGTGTGCAATGGTAGAGATGGACAGATTTCATGGTAGAGATGTGATGGACAGAGGTGTTGATGGGACACGGAAGATGTGTTCTTATAACATGGGCCGAGATGAACAGTGTGCAATGGTAGAGATGGACAGATTTCATAGTAGAGATGTGATGGACAAGAGATGTTGATGGGACACGGAAGATGTGTTCTTATAACATGGGCCGAGATGAACAGTGTGCAATGGTAGAGATGGACAGATTTCATGGTAGAGATGTGATGGACAAGAGGTGTTGATGGGACACGGAAGATGTGTTCTTATAACATGGGCCGAGATGAACAGTGTGCAATGGTAGAGATGGACAGATTTCATGGTAGAGATGTGATGGACAGAGGTGTTGATGGGACACGGAAGATGTGTTCTTATAACATGGGCCGAGATGAACAGTGTGCAGTGGTAGAGATGGACAGATTTCATGGTAGAGATGTGATGGACAAGAGGTGTTGATGGGACACGGAAGATGTGTTCTTATAACATGGGCCGAGATGAACAGTGTGCAGTGGTAGAGATGGACAGATTTCATGGTAGAGATGTGATGGACAGAGGTGTTGATGGGACACGGAAGATGTGTTCTTATAACATGGGCCGAGATGAACAGTGTGCAATGGTAGAGATGGACAGATTTCATGGTAGAGATGTGATGGACAAGAGATGTTGATGGGACACGGAAGATGTGTTCTTATAACATGGGCCGAGATGAACAGTGTGCAATGGTAGAGATGGACAGATTTCATGGTAGAGATGTGATGGACAAGAGGTGTTGATGGGACACGGAAGATGTGTTCTTATAACATGGGCCGAGATGAACAGTGTGCAATGGTAGAGATGGACAGATTTCATGGTAGAGATGTGATGGACAAGAGGTGTTGATGGGACACGGAAGATGTGTTCTTATAACATGGGCCGAGATGAACAGTGTGCAGTGGTAGAGATGGACAGATTTCATGGTAGAGATGTGATGGACAAGAGGTGTTGATGGGACACGGAAGATGTGTTCTTATAACATGGGCCGAGATGAACAGTGTGCAATGGTAGAGATGGACAGATTTCATGGTAGAGATGTGATGGACAAGAGGTGTTGATGGGACACGGAAGATGTGTTCTTATAACATGGACCGAGATGAACAGTGTGCAGTGGTAGAGATGGGCTGATTTCATGGTAGAGATGTGATGGACAGAGGTGTTGATGGGACACGGAAGATGTGTTCTTATAACATGGGCCGAGATGAACAGTGTGCAATGGTAGAGATGGACAGATTTCATGGTAGAGGTGTAATGGACAAGAGATGTTGATGGGACACGGAAGATGTGTTCTTATAACATGGGCCGAGATGAACAGTGTGCAATGGTAGAGATGGACAGATTTCATGGTAGAGATGTGGTGGACAAGAGGTGTTGATGGGACACGGAAGATGTGTTCTTATAACATGGGCCGAGATGAACAGTGTGCAATGGTAGAGATGGACAGATTTCATGGTAGAGATGTGATGGACAGAGGTGTTGATGGGACACGGAAGATGTGTTCTTATAACATGGGCCGAGATGAACAGTGTGCAATGGTAGAGATGGACAGATTTCATGGTAGAGATGTGATGGACAAGAGATGTTGATGGGACACGGAAGATGTGTTCTTATAACATGGGCCGAGATGAACAGTGTGCAATGGTAGAGATGGACAGATTTCATGGTAGAGATGTGATGGACAAGAGGTGTTGATGGGACACGGAAGATGTGTTCTTATAACATGGGCCGAGATGAACAGTGTGCAATGGTAGAGATGGACAGATTTCATGGTAGAGATGTGATGGACAGAGGTGTTGATGGGACACGGAAGATGTGTTCTTATAACATGGGCCGAGATGAACAGTGTGCAATGGTAGAGATGGACAGATTTCATGGTAGAGATGTGATGGACTGAGGTGTTGATGGGACACGGAAGATGTGTTCTTATAACATGGGCCGAGATGAACAGTGTGCAATGGTAGAGATGGACAGATTTCATGGTAGAGATGTGATGGACAGAGGTGTTGATGGGACACGGAAGATGTGTTCTTATAACATGGGCCGAGATGAACAGTGTGCAATGGTAGAGATGGACAGATTTCATGGTAGAGATGTGATGGACAAGAGATGTTGATGGGACACGGAAGATGTGTTCTTATAACATGGGCCGAGATGAACAGTGTGCAATGGTAGAGATGGACAGATTTCATGGTAGAGATGTGGTGGACAAGAGGTGTTGATGGGACACGGAAGATGTGTTCTTATAACATGGGCCGAGATGAACAGTGTGTAATGGTAGAGATGGACAGATTTCATGGTAGAGGTGTAATGGACAAGAGGTGTTGATGGGACACGGAAGATGTGTTCTTATAACATGGGCCGAGATGAACAGTGTGCAATGGTAGAGATGGACAGATTTCATGGTAGAGATGTGATGGACAAGAGGTGTTGATGGGACACGGAAGATGTGTTCTTATAACATGGGCCGAGATGAACAGTGTGCAATGGTAGAGATGGACAGATTTCATGGTAGAGATGTGATGGACAAGAGGTGTTGATGGGACACGGAAGATGTGTTCTTATAACATGGGCCGAGATGAACAGTGTGCAATGGTAGAGATGGACAGATTTCATGGTAGAGGTGTAATGGACAAGAGGTGTTGATGGGACACGGAAGATGTGTTCTTATAACATGGGCCGAGATGAACAGTGTGCAATGGTAGAGATGGACAGATTTCATGGTAGAGATGTGATGGACAAGAGGTGTTGATGGGACACGGAAGATGTGTTCTTATAACATGGGCCGAGATGAACAGTGTGCAATGGTAGAGATGGACAGATTTCATGGTAGAGATGTGATGGACAAGAGGTGTTGATGGGACACGGAAGATGTGTTCTTATAACATGGGCCGAGATGAACAGTGTGCAATGGTAGAGATGGACAGATTTCATGGTAGAGATGTGATGGACAAGAGGTTTTGATGGGACACGGAAGATGTGTTCTTATAACATGGGCCGAGATGAACAGTGTGCAATGGTAGAGATGGACAGATTTCATGGTAGAGGTGTAATGGACAAGAGGTGTTGATGGGACACGGAAGATGTGTTCTTATAACGTGGGCCGAGATGAACAGTGTGCAGTGGTAGAGATGAACAAATTTCATGGTAGAGATGTGATGGACAGAAGTGTTGATGGGACACGGAAGATGTGTTCTTATAACATGGGCCGAGATGAACAGTGTGCAGTGGTAGAGATGGACAGATTTCATGGTAGAGATGTGATGGACAGAAGTGTTGATGGGACACGGAAGATGTGTTCTTATAACATGGGCCGAGATGAACAGTGTGCAATGGTAGAGATGGACAGATTTCATGGTAGAGATGTGATGGACAGAGGTGTTGATGGGACACGGAAGATGTGTTCTTATAACATGGGCCGAGATGAACAGTGTGCAATGGTAGAGATGGACAGATTTCATGGTAGAGATGTGATGGACAGAGGTGTTGATGGGACACGGAAGATGTGTTCTTATAACGTGGGCCGAGATGAACAGTGTGCAATGGTAGAGATGGACAGATTTCATGGTAGAGATGTGATGGACAGAGGTGTTGATGGGACACGGAAGATGTGCTCTTATAACATGGGCCGAGATGAACAGTGTGCAGTGGTAGAGATGGGCTGATTTCATGGTAGAGATGTATGGGACACGGAAGATGTGTTCTTATAACATGGGCCGAGATGAACAGTGTGCAATGGTAGAGATGGACAGATTTCATGGTAGAGATGTGATGGACAGAGGTGTTGATGGGACACGGAAGATGTGTTCTTATAACATGGGCCGAGATGAACAGTGTGCAATGGTAGAGATGGACAGATTTCATGGTAGAGATGTGATGGACAGAGGTGTTGATGGGACACGGAAGATGTGTTCTTATAACATGGGCCGAGATGAACAGTGTGCAGTGGTAGAGATGAACAAATTTCATGGTAGAGATGTGATGGACAGAGGTGTTGATGGGACACGGAAGATGTGTTCTTATAACATGGGCCGAGATGAACAGTGTGCAATGGTAGAGATGGACATGTTTCATTGTAGAGATGTGATGGACAGAGGTGTTGATGGGACACGGAAGATGTGTTCTTATAACGTGGGTCGAGATGAACAGTGTGCAGTGGTAGAGATGGACATGTTTCATTGTAGAGATGTGATGGACAGAGGTGTTGATGGGACACGGAAGATGTGTTCTTATAACGTGGGCCGAGATGAACAGTGTGCAGTGGTAGAGATGGACAAATTTCATGGTAGAGATGTGATGGACAGAGGTGTTGATGGGACACGGAAGATGTGTTCTTATAACATGGGCCGAGATGAACAGTGTGCAATGGTAGAGATGGACAGATTTCATGGTAGAGATGTGATGGACAGAGGTGTTCAAGACGATGCGGATAGAACGTGAAGATGAACATGTGACCGCGCAGACACGTAAGGTGTCCAGCAGTAACTCAGCAGGTCGATTAACAAGTCATCAACCAGATTCGGACGAGCGAATGCGCTTGATTGTCCATCGGCCCAGCTCTTGTGTATGAATATTCATGAGATTACTCGAAAATCAAGCACATGTCAATTATTATTCATAAAACATGTGTGCCGATACACGTATCACTTTACATGATGAGATTTGGGTATCGGTCTGACTGAATGACCATGTTGATAGTCAATACTCGGAGGAGCCAGGCGGGCTTTACGAATATGTGTGTGCATTCGTTGCGAAAAGATGATCGAATTTCAAATCGATAACCGTGGTGGTGGACAGACAACCCCGTATGTTTTACACAAAAAGACTTAAAGCGATAAATCATCAGCAACGAGCCGAAAAACAGGTCCTGCGCCTCAATTACTTTTTAGTATAGAGATCCAATGCCATCTCATCCAGTAGTTGATCAGTCACCTCTTTTCTCACTACATCCGGTTAGTCTTATCCAATGGCGGTCGCCTATAGCCTCGGTCTGGATCTGGTTATAATCATTCATCCAGTCATTCGAGCAGAATCGGAATCAATGGACACTTCAAACTATTGACCACCTCCAAGGGCACTGGGGACATTTGAAGAGAAATAATTCATACAGCAGTAGAGAATTCTGAAAAGGGGGTCTATCGACGTTGGAGGTAAACAATGGTCATCTGGAGATGGTCGATGGGCTGGACACAGTTAAGAGTGGTCATTATCGTACAGTTGCACGTACAACAACCACTTCCCTTTTTACGACTCAGACCGGTCGATAATGTCCGGCGATCGTGGAACCACGCCCAGATACGTTGGACTTTTATGTTCGAGACTATCTTTGATGTGCCAGTTAATGTCGAAATTTGGCTATTGTGGTCATTTGGTACTAATTATCCCTCGACTCAGAAACTTGGAAAAGGCCGTATTATGTTAACAGCGCTCACGCTGCACTCAGTTGGTATGATCGTGAAATTTAAGGTCCTGTACGCGGGATACATCAAGTCGGTAAATAATCTTTGTAGGGTGTGGTCAGGGATGACAGGAAGTAGTGACCGCACTTATTGAAATAAATTGTATTGGTAATCCTACCGATTGTGTTTATGGCCTAGCTAGATTGGCCAGTGGACCGAGCTAATTACTCAAAGCAGTTTGCTAATCAACTGAACAGTGCAAAGAGGATGAAGTATATCATAGACCCTTCAGTGCTTCAGACTTAAATATGCTAGCTAAGGTAGCATGTAGTTGTTAGTGGGAAATAATAGCGGTGCCGATAATACTGGGGTAGTGTGGTATTTGTGTGGTCATTCGAGAGTGGAAATATGCGTTTAGATTACGTTGTTTCAGTTTTATCACGAAATGTCACATTAAAAACACAAAATTAATCATTCTTGCAAACGATTATGATGCAGTGAGCGAGTTTAGTTTTACGCCGCACTCTGCAGTATTCCAGTTATATGGCAGCGGTCTGTAAATAGTCTGGACCAGACAATCCAGTGATCAACAACATGAGCATCGATCTATGCAATTGGGAACCGATGACATGTGTCAACCAAGTCATCGAGCATGACAACCGGATCCCGTTAGTCGCCTGTTACGACAAGCATAGTCATCTTTTATGGCAAGCATGGGTTGCAGAAGACCTATTCTACCCCGGGACCTTCACGGGTCGATTATGATTCAGAAAACAATGGATCATAACATGAACAGACCAACCATGATTTGAAGCGCCTGCTCGACTGGCTTTCATTTCATATAAACGATCAGAAAATGGCGTTGTCGCCATGAAAGGAACGCCGGCCAATAAAAGAAGCAACTTTACTTTACCATGAAATTTACAGTCAACATACGTTTCTGTCTCAAAACTTGATTCCAGGATACCAATCCACAAAGCATTCGTAACGTTACAACCGGTCGGAACGCTACAGTTTACCGTTTGCCACGAATGGCATAGTTCTACGAACACGTTGTGCATCGTGACCCTGTATTTCGTGCAAGTTGCAAAGTAAGTGAGTGAGTGAGTGAGTTGGGTTTCACGCCACGCTCAGCAATATTCCAGCTATATGGCGACGGTCAGTAAATACTCGTGTCTGCACCAGACAATCCAGTGATCAACAACATGAGCATCGATCTGCGCAATTGGGAACCGATGACACGTGTCAACCAAGTCATCGAGTCTGACTATCCGATCCAGTTAGTCGCCTAGGGCAAGCATAATCGCCTGTTATAGCAAACATGGGTTGCTGAAGGCCTATTCTGCCCCGGACCTTCACGAGTCGAAAGTTGCAAAGGACAAATACAGCTGTAAGGCAATATCCACAATGTGGAACAGTAATTATTCTGCGTCTTCGTACATCGATGTCTTAAATCGTTTCTGAATCACCTTGACTCTCTGAGTCTAGCCTGTCTTAAAACAACATTCATGCACTATTTACATCCACCAGTATGTCATTCGCACGGAACGAAAACAGCATGTTCGAAACCACGATATGCAAAATAAACTCTGAAAGAAATTAAACCTAATACATCTGAATGCAAAATAAAATTAAAATTACAATACTCCTATTGCCCATCTGAACGGGTTGTGTAAATTGTCTCAAGAGGTCCTGAACCGCATTATTTCCTCTTCCATTAAGCACTTCTGGTACTAAAGTCCTAAATTTTAGGAAGCAAGTCTAGTTTCCTCAGATTATGAATCTCTCATCTCATTGGGGCTCCTTTTCAATTTACAGGGTACCATTATAGTTTTCTTTTTTGTCAAAATGATACACAGAGACCAACGTTGGTTATGGAGAAAATGTGTGCGTGCGTGCGTGCTTGTGTGTTTATGGGATTATGGGTATGGCCTAGAGAAAGCACCTGAAAGAATCAATAACGTTGTGAATGTTCTAAAAACATACGGACCCACTAACATGGTATATATATCAACATATATATAAACATGCCGTTGGCGGATCAATAGTAAGTATCCAGTCCACATTGCTCTGAAGGCAAATAAGATATATTAACATCTGCAGAACAATCACCACCAGCCGTTGTGGCATGTAAACCATCCTGATTGTATTGTCACCTACGTACGTATATTTGGGATTATACTTTATACTTTATATCACATATGTAATACAACATGGTCACTTGCTAAATGATGTTGTATAATCAATACAGAATGGAGTTAATACATCAAAGGTTTTTTACTGATTCACATATGTCTGACATATAGACAATCACCCATAAGCCAGTCGTTGCGTTTGGTCTGGAAGCTTCCCATTCGTTAGTGAAAGAAGCATCTTCCAAAGACCTTTACAAAACAAACACTGGACTTAAGTGAAGCTAAACACTGCGGTCGAACTAACACTCGATCCGCCCCTTACAACCAAATAGCTTGGCGACCAGTTGACCAATATGTTTCGTCAGCCAAGCTATCGACCACTCCCGTCTTCCTCTGTCAGATCTTGGCTGGCCGCTGTCGAGTTCCCGCCATGTTCAATATCCCCATTGAGAAACGGAATGAGGGTCTGGAGCGGGGTGTGCGCCTGCCCATTTCAAAAGATAAATGAATGCGATTACATCATGTTCGGATCGGCCATTTCCTGTTTCGCTCCAGTCCGACTGGATAGTTGGGAACGATATTAATTTCCTCGGTTTTCTAATTTTTATCTTTTATCTTGTTTAACCTAAGGGTATAAAAACAGTTGCACAGAAACTTGAGGGAAACGTTAATCCGCACTTTCATAACTGTGTTGGTTAAACGCATTACTGAGCTTGTAGTTTAAAGGATTTGGCATTTGTATTTGTTATACAGTATTAATAATTGAACACACATATTAAGCAAAATGTAGCTCAGTTAAGCTAAGTTTCATCTTATCCAATCAACTTGTATTTATTCAACCTATTAAAAACATCGTCGGTGTTACATGAACTTAAACTATTAACAAAAAGGCATGTCAGTAAGCTGATTCGTGTGTATCCATTGATCAGTTTATTCACGTTAATGGATGAAGGGAATTGGTAATCTTGCTATTAAACGGATAGGGATATTTACCATCTTACGCTAATGTGATTAAGTTGCAAGGGGTGGTGAAGTAACATATGGATCTTTTTGCCCGTCCATGACTTTTGCACTGGTATAATGACACCAAGAGCTTTAAATAAAAGCTCGTGAATGTGCATGACTATGGAGAAGAACTGAACTGGTACCATATGTTAAGGCCTTCTGGAATAACCAAGCTGCCGATCGTACATCGAAAAGGACTTTCCTACCATATACCACTTGAACGGTCCGTTAGATAGTGGTTAAAGCGTTTGCTCGTCACACCGAAAATCAAGGTTCATTTCCTACTTGTTCAGAGCCTGTGAAGCCCATTTCTGGTGTTCCCCGTTGTAATGTAAGGATTTTCAGTAGATTTGAGAAGTAATTTAGACTAGATATACGTCACTGACGTGTTACAACAGATGTAACCTTAAGGTACATGCAGACAGAAATGACAACAAAATCGTAAAATCTCAGGTGCATTTCCGTGAAGATCCCTGTTAGAATTGATCTTCAGCAACTCATGCTTGTCGTAAGAGACCACTAACGGGATCGGGTGCCCAGGCTCGGTGACTTCATTGACACGTCATCGTATCCCGGTTCCAAAGATCGTTCCCATACCACCTCCATAGAGCTGGAATACTGTAGAGTATGGCGTTACGTTTCACACTACAAAAACAACAAACCAACCAACCAACCAATCTGAACCGGGAAACCGTATGGGCAGAATCTTGTGAGCGTGTACCACATTACGTACCTTGATTCCAAATTAGCCTTACTACGTCCGCGAATGTTGTGCTATTCCGACCGTTCTGTGTATGTGGGGGCGGAATGACTTGGTGTGTGAATGTGGGAAAGTTGTTAGGTAGGGGGTGTAACTTAACTCTTAATATTCATGTACGTCTCCAGAAGGCTAACGAACTTCACCAGACACGTACTGACAGGTGCAGTCAGCTCATATCATCTTTATTCAAGAACGGGTAACATCACCAGTTTCGAAAACGCCCCCGACCTTGTTCCGCAGGAACTGTGGGCCATCAGTCTGCTAAAGCGTTCGCTCATTACGCTAAGACCTTACTTTGCGATAACTGACTGAATATTGCTAAACAAAATATAGTAAAACCCGTAATAACTCCCATTGGGTATCGCTCTAAAGATGCGGTTCCCGCCACTTCTTTTGTCCGGGTATGAACAAGATATAATTATGGCTAAAGGGGTCGTTGTCGGCATGGGTACTACGGGTATTTACCTGGTCTGTCTACAGATACAGAAATGTACCTAAACAAAGTCTGAATACCTTGAACGGTTAATATTCAACTAAAACCCGAAACCGGACGGGTTTCCGTTCGCCTGTATTTGATCGTTAATGTGCATCGTGAAATATCGGTCATTGTGGCTCTTTTCTTCTATGGGGCGGTGGGTGATCGCTTCCTCACGCAGAAGGCCCGGGTTCGATTCCCCACATGGGTATAATGTGTGAAGCTCGTTTCTAGTATCCCCTGGAGTGATGTTGCTGGAATATTGCTAAAAGCGGTATAAAGCCTAACTCACCCTCTCACTCGTTTCTTCTATAACGAATCGAATGCACATCATGCAAGAGAATGGCATTTCAGGTGAAGAAAGCGGTGCGGGTTGGATTTGTCCTAGGGTTCTATATTCTGATTTTAGCTTGAGTACAAATGTGTGTACAGAAACATACCTGGGGTACATACATGCAGTACCCGTGATGTCAACGACCTCTTCAGCAATATAACGGTCGACAAAAAAACTGACATCATTTCACATTTCAGTCTTTCAAAGCTCTCTTAACGCGTTCGTCAAAATATTACTCAAGTTGGGCTCAATAACTCCATCACAATCACTCGGCGTAAAAAATACAGTGTAAGTCAAAACGAGGAACGACGTTGGTTAATTAAAACGTTGAACTCATCGGTGCTTTCACAATGCTATAAAGCGCATTATACATCCATCGCTCCCCTCTAGAGCCGCATCCTTTCACGTGTCCGGCAGGCGCGAGACGATGTCTATTGAGAGTGGTCACTCAGGCCGCGAGATCTAGGCCCCCCGCCGCTGGACGAAAAACAAATATTTGACCTCGACGCTGAAATCCGGCAGCGATTTCACAAGCAGACGACAGTGACGTCACGTGGGTCTCGTCTGCACGACGAGAGAGCCTGGCGAAGCGGGGAACGGCGACAGACTATGGATTTTCCAATAATTTTCCAGTAATGGCGTTTTGCAATCCCAGGAGTCGTCAGCGCATGGTGGTCGTGCCGCTATGAAAGAAAGAAAAATATAGGCAATAGGAGAATCGTTGGATCGCATCCAAGAAGAGTCTGCAGAATGACAAAGATTTGTACAATACAGATCGCCAAGGGATTTTTCTAGGTTGTTGCCGACTTGGTGGACAGACATCAGACTGTTTATTAATATGAATATATCAAGTCAAGTTTTGAATTAACCGAGATTGATGATTTGCTAGAGTTAAATGTCACTCTTTAGTATGGTACGTCCGACAGGAAACCGTGGCCCATGATCCATCCGTAAATGAGCATTGAATATGTATTGAGTTTACTCATTGAAGCATTCGACCACTAAAAGAAAAACCCGGCAAATTCGTTTAAATTAAAGAACCCTCTCCTATCCTCAAAGAATAATTAATGTTGAAATAGGGGCATAAATGTAAAAATAACGATAGTGTTCCACTATGGAAGCGACGAATTAATGAAAATTGTGAAATGGAATTTCAATTTAGAATACATTTTGTCTCAAATTACCATTTTCATCTGCGATGAAAACTCATCGAATGGCTAGAAAATATGAGAGCAGTAAACATGATGTCTGTCAGGCGTCGGAATACATCTAAAACTCTTCAGAAATAGGTTTGCAAGCATTATCTTGAACATTAAAACATTATAGTATTTCATTGTGCATCATCATCGAGCGATGTGAACTTTACTGATCATTGATTCTAGTGAATATCAAATCAGATTTTACGGTCCGAATGGAAAGTTCAGTTAACTGAACTAGGAGCGGACACAAACCTCTGGTCGTATAACGCTGACTCTATTACCACTACCACAATAACTGGAGTTGAAGCAGAAGATGTCTTATGTATGTGTAATCACATTCATTCACTATGGACAACTAAAAGGTATAAGGCAGCAGTACAGTAGAACAGGTTGTACTGGCGGAAGTAGAGCCGGGGAAAGCAATAGTGGATGTCGTCAATAGTTATTGCCGGAGAAGACGTAGTTGCGACCGTTGTACGTTCCGTAGTAGATGTGGAGGTCGTGGTTGTAGGTGTAACACAAACGACATCAGTGATCATTTGAATTAGGTGAAACCGTAGACTTACTGATGGATCATCTATCACCGCTGTAGCAAACACGCTCTGTTTCGTGACAATTTTTTAATCACCCTTTTCCTCAAACAGCTCACTGCAGAAAATAAATCTTGATGTGTGGAAGGTAGCTGCAATTAGCAGAGTTTCAGGAAAGTCATCTTTCATCGCATGCGTTTCAATATTTACCTAAAACACCACAAAGGCATTCTCACAAGCGAAACCCATCCATTGTATTTACGTGGGTGGCAAAACGTTAAAAGCCTTGCAATTTTGGGATCAGAACAATTCTACTCCGGTGTCCGTATCTGTGTCTCTTTCTCACAAACATAAACGGGTTTGGGTGATCGAATAGTTTATGGAAACCCCGAAGAAGAGGTATTTTAAGCCTGCAACCTTACGTCTGCTTCGTCGGATCATATTCGTTACACAGTGTGAACACGTTCAATCGTGTATTGTTCTGAGGCTAGACTATAAGATGACTGGAAACACACACCTGGGAAAAGCTGGGCTGCGTTGGCGTCGTGGAGAACGGACTAAATTTACTCAGCGAACAATGGTCCAGGCCCTCGCCGGGAGAAATTAGACAGACTGATTGCTTGGCAATTGCAGCAGCGGAGGCGCTTGATAGAGGAACGAACCAGTCTGACATTTTCTTCCAGTTGTTGTGTTGAGTATTCGAACATGTGGGCACGATTCCGATCTTGTTTGTACCAAGTGACCTTCCCCCTCAGAAGAGATCAAAACATCCCGAATTCCCGACAGTCGGTAATTTTCGTCTGTTTCCGACTTACCAAAACCTGGCGCCTGTTTCGGAGCCAAATGGAAAATTCATCCGGCGACGGGTTCCCTTAGTTGAACTCTTCGCAGTTTGAAACAAATGCTTTTAGAGAGACATGATTGCCAAAGCGACTCCTTACTTCACTGTGCAGAGGTTGTTGATACACAGGAGACACGTAAATTGATTTTGGGGTGAACGTTTTCCTTCACTTGACAGAAAGTTTAGTTTTTTAACGTCATCGCTGAAAGCCGAGGCTCGCTTTTAATCATCATCGTACTGAACTAAACGCGAGGGTTAAATTTGCTTTCATGAATGTTTAATTCATGAAAGGTCAACACTTAAATATGGTAATAACTTTCGTGAAAACGCGTCCGTTGCGGTTGACACTTGGAACAAAAAACACATGCTGAAGAATCGCATGAAGGCTGTTGGAAAAGGATGCTGGGTGTGAGAAATGGTGATCTTTTTCAAGTCAGTATTAGTTTGATGTCCTTATCTGACAAGTAGAAACGTGTTGTTGATACGCAACAGTCAGTGCACAGGCTGCATCTTGTGTCTTACAGCCCATGAACCACCTTTTTTCCCAACTGCCTAGTCTTCGGTACAATGCAGCCTGTCTCACAGTCCCTGAACCACATTTTTCCCAACTGCCTAGTCTTCGGTACAGTTAGAGACCATATCAGCATATGGTGTCTGGTACAATGCAGCCTGTCTCACAGTCCCTGAACCACATTTTTCCCAACTGCCTAGTCTTCGGTGCAGTTAGAGACCATATCAGCATATGGTCTCTGGTACAATGCAGCCTGTCTCACAATCTCTGAACCACATTTTTCCCAACTGCCTAGTCTTCGGTACAGTCAGAGACCATATCAGTATATGGTCTCTGGTACAATGCAGTCTCACAGTGTATGAACCACATTATATTCCCTACTACCCAGCCCTCCCTGCAATATAGTCTGTCTCACAGTTCTTGAACCACATTTTTCCAACTACTTACTCCTCCCTACAATGCTAAAGCCCCAAATGAAGCATGCCTAGATTGTCCCGAATCTCCCGGTAGCGCCTTTTCAATTTAAAGGGTTTATTTGTTGCTATATAAATTATGTAGATTCAAAGACTACGTGTTAGCCTGATACGGCAGACACCTGTGCCGCCGACTTTTGCTTTGCGTCGGATTGCCAACCAACGTGGAGCAACACTATCGACGTAACCATAAGACGTTGTCACCGCCGTTTGGTTCAGGGCGAACTGGTCTCGTGCTTGGACTGTGCAGTGTGGAAGACGATTACGTATGCAGTTGGGAGAGGGGGAGAGAAGAATGGGTTGAGCAGAGGCTGTGTTGTTAGGTAAATGGTGGATGTGGTTGGTTATATGCTGGGTGTGCTTGTGTGTGATCTTTTTGAGGCTGGTGCGGTTCGGCAAAGGTTAGATGTGGCTTTGCTGCGGTCTGGTGTGACTACCACGGGGCTTGCTTAGTATTGTTGGTTTAAGTTAAATGTTTTGTTATTTGCTGCTGCTGCTGCTGCTGCTGCTACTACTTCTACTACTTCTACTACTACTACTACTACTACTGCTACTGCTACTGCTACTACTACTACTACTACTACTACTTCTACTACTACTACTACTACTGCTACTTCTACTACTACTACTACTACTACTACTACTACTACTACTACTACTACTACTACTACTACTACTTCTACTACTACTTCTACTACTACTACTGCTACTACTACTACTACTACTACTTCTACTACTACTTCTACTACTACTACTACTACTGCTACTTCTACTACTACTACTACTACTACTACTACTACTACTACTGCTACTGCTACTTCTACTACTACTACTACTACTACTACTACTACTACTACTGCTGCTGCTGCTGCTACTACTACTACTACTACTACTACTACTACTACTACTACTACTACTACTTCTACTACTACTACTACTACTACTACTACTACTACTACTGCTACTACTACTTCTACTACTTCTACTACTACTACTACTACTACTTCTACTACTACTACTACTACTACTACTACTACTTCTACTACTACTACTACTACTTCTACTACTACTACTGCTGCTGCTGCTGCTACTACTACTACTTCTACTACTACTACTACTACTACTTCTACTACTACTACTACTACTACTGCTGCTGCTGCTACTACTACTTCTACTACTTCTACTACTACTACTACTTCTACTACTACTACTACTACTACTACTACTTCTACTACTACTACTACTACTACTACTACTACTGCTACTACTACTTCTACTACTACTACTACTACTACTACTACTACTACTTCTACTACTACTACTACTACTACTGCTGCTGCTGCTACTACTACTACTACTACTTCTACTACTACTACTACTACTACTTCTACTACTACTACTACTACTACTACTACTACTACTACTTCTACTACTACTACTACTACTACTACTACTGCTACTACTACTTCTACTACTACTACTACTACTACTACTACTACTACTTCTACTACTACTACTACTACTACTGCTGCTGCTACTACTACTACTACTACTTCTACTACTACTACTACTACTACTACTACTACTACTTCTACTACTACTACTACTGCTACTACTACTACTTCTACTACTACTTCTACTACTACTACTACTACTACTTCTACTACTACTACTACTACTACTGCTGCTGCTGCTACTACTACTTCTACTACTACTACTTCTACTACTACTACTACTACTTCTACTACTACTTCTACTACTACTACTACTACTACTTCTACTACTACTACTACTTCTACTACTACTACTACTACTTCTTCTACTACTACTACTTCTACTACTACTACTACCACTACTACTACTACTACTACTACCATAGACTAGTATCTAGTTTCTGAAATAAACATATTTTACAGAAAAAATGGTTCATCAATAATAATCCTATACTGAAAAGTAAGCCCTGAAACTTTCTTCCTTCCCCTGAAATTGCGGGCTTCTTAGATATGTATGTTTCAGGGTCTGCTACTACTACTGAAGGGGTCGTTGTACCCCAGGTACGCTTTTGTGTACATGGACGTACCCTAGCCAAAATCAGAATACAAAACCGTCATCGGAACTGTCATACTGTTGTTCTATCTAGATGTATTTGGTTGCCTTACATAAGGAACGACCATACATAGCTAGGGCTTTAGCTTTGCAGGGAGGACAAGGCAGTAGGAAAATAATGTAATAACAAACTCATTGAAATTGAAAAGGACCCCCATGTAGTTGGGAGAACCTGGGTATATCTAGACTTGCTTCATTTAGGGCTTTAGCATTGCAGGGAGGGCTTGGCAGAAGGGAAAATCTCGTGGTTCAGGATTGTGAGACAGACTGTTAAATATCATTAATCATGAAAGGCCGAACCAAGTGATAGTGCAAAGTTGGTTCTAATATTACTAAACATTTTGGAATCAACACCACCGTACCAGCAATCCTGCTTATCGGAGGGCCATTCTCCACGCCCCCGAACACTGGCTTGAACGTTACAATTAGCTCGTCGAGTCCCTCATGGGGCTTATATAACTGGGAGTCTCAGTAAGTGTAGTAAAGCACACGATAAAATTTACAGGCAAATGGATTGAGAGATTTTCTTTGACATAATGTGCCAGGATAGTTACTCCACCCATCCTCTTCCCACCCTCACACATGCAATCCAAACTCACTCCTTTGTCCCACCTCTACCTCTTACCCCCACCGTTCATGTTTCATGGTCTCATACAAATGAACATAATTACTGTGCATTACGCGCATACGCCTACCTGTAGGTGATTGATCTTTGAAATTTAAACCTGTTCTATCCATTAGTTGCCTAAATTATCAAACCTACAAAGTATGACTGAGAAAGATGAGACGGCGCAGACATCTTGAAAATGTTACACAGACAAACAACGCCGTCTTGGGAGTAATGCTTGTTTACCATATGTCTTCTAAAGCAATGATTATTTAACCAGTCCAAAACCCACGAGATTCATTCATTTGGAGTTTTATATGTCTACAAGAGGTGCACAATGAACAGCTTAACCGTGACATCTTTTTTTGCCTTTCATTTCGTAATATGTTTTTTCGTTTTGTTTTGTTTTTTATCTCTCAGGCTATCTCGTGGTCAGTGTTGCGTTGTGGACAGGATCTACTTTGATCCACGATACAGCGGAAGGATATCTCGCGATCTAACTTGTCACAGTAATCGATTCATCCGCCGTGGAACTATGTGATTGCATCTCTGACGTTTAAACATGTTCTGCACGGAACAAACTCCACAGGGAAAAAAATATATACTGAAAATGAAATTTACAATTTAGGGATTTGTATAATATCTCACGAGCGACAACCATGTGTGTAGAGCACCAGGGAAGGATCTGTTTGAAACGTTTTTAATGCCAGGTTTCCATGCTTGCAGCATGTTAACAGAGACAGAACACCGCGTTAGCAACAGCTTTTCGTGATTCTCAAACACGTCATGCGGATGAGGGTGTTACTGTGTCGACAGTTATTTTGATAGATGCGTTTAGATTTAAGATATGAAGCTTTCTAAGAGTGGTAAAAGACATGCAAATGGCAACTGGGATGAAGAAAGCATAAACGTGTCAGCATGGACGGGCAGCTGGCTATTGGCAATTATTTTACTTCCGAGGTCTGTTTCGTCTCAGGAGATGTAACATGATATGAGAACGAATGCGTGAATAGCGGCACTCAGTGATATAAACACCGAGTTCACATGAATAAGTCTATATGGGGGGAAAAGGGAGGACATCCATGATTAGGGAACAGAAGGTTCATGTTAAAACGGGACAGTAGAGTGGGTAGCTTAGCTAGTGTTTTCAGCGTACGATCGTCACTCCGAAGGCCCGGGTTCGATTCCCCACATGGATGCAATGTATTTAGCCCATTTCTTGTGTCCGCCGCCGTGATATTGTTGGAATATTGCTAAAAATACTCGAGTAGTTAAAGACCTCCACCATACGGCTGGAATATTGTTGAGTGCGGCGTAAAACTAAACTTACTGTATAACAAAACATAAACGAAATAAGGGGAGAGAACTGCGGCCTAATCTATTATCTTAGACCTAGACCTTGAGATGTCACTCACACCGAAAACAACATAAAATAATATAGCTTATAGGTTCATATGTTCATTCAGTGTCAAATTAGATGGCCCATGTTATGAACTGAAGTCTTAAAATCTTCTTAATCTCAAAATCTACAGAAACTGATGCGCGTGTTGATCACGTGATCGCAGAACATCTTCCCTGTATTCCTGCTTCAAGTTTACCAGATACAAGTCGAACACAAGTAACTCTGGAACAACTTACTCACGGCTCCATCAAAGGAACCATCTGTTCAGAGCCCTTAAAAATTGCTGTGGTATCATTTGACATACTCATGAAACGAAACTAGACATTGAAAGATTAGTGTCTTGGAACGGCAGTGATACAGATAAAGGCAAGGGTTTATGGTTGTCTTCTTTATTTTGATGGACTCGTCGTTTCGGAGATTATTTATATTCCTTCATCAGGTGTATGACTTGATGAAGGAATCAGAATACTCGACAAAGACAAGAAAAACACTGACGGGTGTCAAGGTCTTTATTTTAACGGACACATTGTATCGGTGAATATTTTTATTCCTTCATCAGGTGTATGACTTGATGAAGGAGTCAGAATACTCGACAAAGACAAGAAAAACACTGACGGGTGTCAAGGTCTTTATTTTAACGAACACATTGTATCGGTGTATATTTTCATTCCTTCATCAGGTGTATGACTTGATGAAGGAGTCAGAATACTCGACAAAGACAAGAAAAACACTGACGGGTGTCAAGGTCTTTATTTTAACGAACACATTGTATCGGTGAATATTTTTATTCCTTCATCAGGTGTATGACTTGATGAAGGAGTCAGAATACTCGACAAAGACAAGAAAAACACTGACGGGTGTCAAGGTCTTTATTTTAATGAACACATCGTTTCGGTGAATATTTTCATTCCTTCATCAGGTGTATGACTTGATGAAGGAGTCAGAATACTCGACAAAGACAAGAAAAACACTGACGGGTGTCAAGGTCTTTATTTTAATGAACACATCGTTTCGGTGAATATTTTTATTCCTTCATCAGGTGTATGACTTGATGAAGGAGTCAGAATACTCGACAAAGACAAGAAAAACACTGACGGGTGTCAAGGTCTTTATTTTAACGAACACATTGTATCGGTGTATATTTTTATTCCTTCATCAGGTGTATGACTTGATGAAGGATTCAGAATACTCGACAAAGAATCATACTGACAGATATGTCAACATCTTTATTTTAATGAACACATCGTTTCGGAGTACAAACTCCGGTGGCCATCGGGTGTATAACCTGATAAAGGTTCAAGAATATGCTCCGACTTTACCTGATGAAGGAGTAAGACTACACCCCGAAACTTGTCCATTAAACTAACAACACTGACATCCAAAATTCTTGTCTGTATCGATGAAGTGAAAACTAGAAATACAGTCAATCTTTGCATATATGTTGTGCAGGGTAAATCAACATATTTGTTTCAAAGACGGACATATACCTACAAGAGTAAAAGTTCATGTGTCCAAAGCGAATATAAAGCTTTTTTGCCAAATTGTCATAGAATGAGTGTCAGGTTGACTGACAAGTGCTCATGAACGCTGACCACCTTTATGGTATACCATGATAGTTCGAAGCCATAAATTCACTATGTAAGAACGTTCAGCCATGAAGTCCTGTAGCATCTGGTCGAGTAAATTCGACAAGAAGCATGCAGGCCACGTATATTGCAAGCGTGGTATAGATAAATTGCAGTCAGTCGGGTGCAATCGTTATGAGTCGTGTCGGTTCGTGCATCCGATGAAGCGCGAGGCATTTTAACGCCTTTGAGGTGGCCATAATTTGAAAGGCAATTGCGCATGCGTAAACATGAAAGCACAATTTGGGCTGCAGTAAATTCCTTATTAAATTTAAGTCTTTGGTAATGGTTTAATGTCGCCTTTGTTCCGTCACATCCTGCCATTTTTCTCGATTTCTGAAAGACTGATAAATCTTTCAGTTTTTGAAGATTTTCTTCTAACAGCCTACATCCCTTTTAGTAGGGTATTTTGGTGCTTAGTCAGAAAATGTCTGATTTAGAATGCGAGTTAATCATTTGTAAACAAGCTTTGCTGGCGTAAGATTTGTGAGTCGGATCCTAATGATGTATGTGAAAAGATGTATGTGGCATTGACAATCGTCGTTATTCTGTTTAATGGCCATGAGCGAGAACTAGTGCTTTTGTTCAATGCATTCTGTCAGTTTGTCAGACACCTAGTTATCTTTCATGTTTACAGATAAGTTCCCAGTCTTAATGACTAAACAGGTGAGTACACCTATTTCTAAGGAGTGGACTTGTTAACCGAAGCTGTCGATTATTAGATGTAGTTTCGTGTAAACATATCAGCCGTTTCCTATTTTATGTCTTATGGCCAAGAGTTAGTGAGTGGGTGGTTTTGTTCAGCTTGGAACCGTAGTGCATTCATTTCACGGTATGTTTACATGTGGGAGAAAAGACCGAAGTGATGCTTGTAGGAGATATGAAAAGTACAAAATGATGATATATTGTTATTTGTTTGTTGTTTCATTCCGCACATAACAATATTCCATTTCTAAGGCTGTAAATAATCAAATCTGGACCTGACACTTTAGTGATCAACATCATGAGCATCGATCTAAACAACTGGGATATGATGATATGTCTCAGTCAAGTCAATACACCTAGCCACCCGATCTGAAATATATATTGATAAAAACAAGAATCTGTCGGATTAAAGTTGAACGCAAGCCTTAGTTGTAGGCAGTGTTCGAAATAACTGCCTGTGTGCTAGTAAAATGCTACTTGATCTTTGCGCAGGCCTGCATGGATAGTGATAATTTAGGAGCTGATTATGTTTCCTGAATCCTGACTTGCTAATTTCAGCGACAACATCGCCCTGAAAAACATAAATAAATAGTCAAATGCTCGTTATTACAAATAACTCCATGTATCTATAATAATTGTATAGTAGTCAGTAACGTCCTTGGTCTATTCTGAAGTGCCAGGGTATGACCTCTTGTGCGTGAAATGTTCATTACAATCGTGAATCATTTCAAAATATATTTTTCATAAATGCTTCGCTGTTTAAAGGTACTTATTAGAATATTGTTTTTCGTATTTTGGGGGTGAAAAAATGCAGGTTTTTGCGTGAACGCGAACACAGTTCTCCAACCCCAGAAATCTCAGGAAGTCTCAGATAGATTGGCACATGAGGCAGAGGATGGTGAAACAGCTCAACATTCTGACCGTGACAACTGCTGTTATAGTGATGGCAGCATCTCAGATGAAGACAATTATTACATGGAGGATTCTTCCAGTGATGATGACTGGAGTCCTTAAGGTAATTTATTAGGAAGATAATTATGCCCCGTAACGCTCTTTGGGGCGGGTATTAAAATGCACTCCGTCCATGCACTTTTGTCTTTTCATGAGTAGATCTTTAAGACCGTTCAATATGTCTTCACCAAACTTGGCACATAAATAGGTCTGGTGGTGTAATGGTATGTTTTGGTAGTTTTGGATTCTTATTTAATGATATTCTGCGATTCCATGGCAACAAGTTTGTCTTCTGCTTTCTGGAACTTAATAACCTTTGAATATCCTCCTTCCACTTTGCTATATACACACCAAAACGTTTGATACAGTCATAGCTTGTAGATATATTCATGAAGAGTAGTTTGCCATTGTGGGGGATATTGATGCCTTTGTCTTCTTGCTTGAAAATGTATGGGCATTCTTAGAGTGTGTCCCATCAATGTCACAGGTTCAGAGTTGAAACAATTGATCTGTGAAATGAATACTCGAACTGTTCTCGTATGCGCAGTTTTATTGTGTATAAATTATCATGAATTATTCGGACCAGTATGGCGTCCGAAGGGCTAGTGACATTTTTGGGTCACTAGCGCCACTGGCTAGTGACAGTTTGAATCTATTTCTAACAGTGGTTGGAGGATCCTTGATTTCCAATGGAAACAACTCTGCGCAGTAAATATAATGTCCAGTCGAGTTACCCAGGTAACGGAACTGATATAATGCTTCAGCGACCCACCAGTATTCTCTCAGTAAGATAACTCCGGTCAGAATTCCAATATGGCCGACACAACCGCCATGTTGAAAACCATCTCTGGACCATTACCCAACAAATTATAAACAATCACTCACGCGTAGACAGATGATAAAAATGTCAAGACCTAAACGACAATAACTTTCTTGACGTATTGCGATTGCTGACTTTGCTGGTATGATATTGAAAATTGACGTCATTCATAACATTCTAGTCAGTAGTCACCATGACGACTGTGATCATACAATTATACGATGCATGGTAGATATGTCATAAATCTGATTCCATCAGACACAGCACAGAGACGCCGAGCCCAATAACTCGTATCGGAGTTATCTTATAGCTTTAAAAGGCAGCGAGATGACCGGGATTGATAGAAGACAAAGCGAAGTGGGACATTGCGTGCATTTGATGACACGTACATATCCATATACACAAGCTACATGTAGATTGCATCCATATCGAATTTCTCTCCAGTTTCATCACGTCAGTGTGTTTGGTTTCTGAAAGGTCAATTTCACGATCTGAGTGACGTTAATTAGCTTCAGAAACAAATGACTTATGATATGCCATTGATCTGCACCAAATGACTTATGATATGCCATTGATCTGCACCAAATGACTTCGCCCTTTTGTAACATGTACTAAAAACATTTACACGCGGTGTGGAATCGTGAATATTTTGGGTACAGTTCTAAATTTGTGTTGTCAGTAACACATGACAAACATCGCTGAAAATATTCACGATTCGTTTCCCTTTTTAATAGTAAAGACTCGTCTGAAAAAAAACTTCAAAAGTATGGTAAAATGAGTATTCTGGTATAGGTTTTAGATAGCGATGTTCTGGTTTATTAAATGTTTATGAGGCAATACTGCAATTAAACCTTTCTGCATATTTTACTTATTGGCGTCTTGAAAAGAAGCTGAAATGAAATCTTTTTCATAAATATTCAAACACATGCGATTAAATGAACACACACCATGCAAATTTAACATGCAAAGAGAATTCTCATTTCTGGGCAGGGTCTTACAAAACATAATTCCCGTGTCAAGTGAAGCGATATCCTGATTTTTGAATTACGTCAGACACCAAAGCATATAACATGAATAAAGCCAAAAATGTTATTTCATGAGAAAAATGATTAAAGCATAACATCACGTGCTGGTGATCACAGTGAAGTTCATAATAGGAAGTATCCTGTCAATTATGATCGTAATCAGATGTGATCATGGAATCTGGTCAGAATTTGAAAATGCAACTCAAAGATTAAACAGAAGAGTTTACAACGTCAAAGAACGAGCGCTATGGGACCAAATTTGTGTAAAGTGTCTTGAGAGGTCAAAAACCATGCATCTGCTATTTTGACGTTGCTTGGTCAAATTGTTCTTTTATGTCGTTTGTGACCTAAATGCGATTTTATAGAATTTTAAGCAGAAACGGGTTGGTTTAAAAAATACATAAAACATCAAAGGGGGATTTTTTGGGTCGAACCTTATGCGAGCATTATGCCGCTTTTATCATTGACTCTAAGCCGAGGGGAGTTGCTCTCTCAAACATTATTCCATGCCAATAATACTAACGCGATATGTTTTGAAACATGGTAGAACCGTCAGGAAAAACGACTCATGGTTAATAGGAATTGAGGCTGACGATAAAGCCACGCGTGAACTTGTTTATCCTGGGTAACCCAGCAAGTTCGACACGATGTGGATTCCATTGGGAATTTGTGCCGAGTTTGAATTTGTATGTGTGAATTAAAGGCGCTCTCTGCTTGTAAATGACTATATTTACACATTATCATCATATGGTTAAACCGAGTTCCGAAATCGCTACTAAAATATTTCCAAGTAATGACTGGTCGAATACAAGAGTAGTCAGATACACTTAACGATTAATTGGCGTTATTATGGGACTTATCTATTTAGCAACTGGAGTAAGTGTATTTTGTATGTAGTTAAAGTTACGCTCAACTTGTTTAGACAATAACCATAACCCTTGGTTGAGATAGTGGTTCATTCATCAGGCAGCGAAAAAACTTGAATTTTCTACCAAGTTGTCATTTAAACACCAAATCATCATTTTTGCTTAACTGCAAGCTGATACTAAGTACCTCCTTAACCTACTTTACTTTGTCAGCAACTCACACTTTCTGCTGGTTCATAGGTTGTGCTTTTGGTGGAATAGAACCTTTTTTGAGTGGATTAAACAATCCTAAAACAATAATTGACAGAGGTGTTCGGTGTTTCTATAGAAACAGAACAAACACCAGAAAATGAAACCACTATACAGTAATTTGATACCTAGACTAATGTTTAGTCTCTGAATATATATCATTTTGATAGTTACAAACTAACCCATATATATTGAAATGGACCCCAGGGAAACCAGTGATTCAGAACCAACGGAAATGTAGATTTGTTATATTTAGAACCTTAGCACTGCAGGGGGGGCTAGGCTGTAAGGAAAATACTGTGGTTCAGGGACTGTGAGACAGGCTGTTTGACGCGTGGCAATATACCTTTAACCGTTTTGGGGAGTTGGTTTGCTTGCTTTGTATGTTTTTCAAAGATCAAAGTTATTTTTGTGCTTGATCTTATAATGCTTTCAAGTTGATAGTGGATGAGATTAAATATTTAATATTTTAAACCAAATGTGAAATATAATCAGGTTTACAAAGTCAACAGAAACTAACATGCTACCAGTTCTTCACAAAAGAGGATGCAAAGTACGGTTTGTTTAACGCCGCACTGAGCAATATTTTCAGCTAATTGGAGGAGGTTCCAGACGTCCCAGTGATTGACATCATGAGCATCGATCTAAACAATCGGGATATGATGACATTCTAAAAAGCCGGGTACTCGGCCCTAACGATTAAAAGCACTTGTTACTGACTGTCTGTTCTATCAAACAGAAGTGCCAGTTAGTTCCACTTTATGGAATCAAATGAGGATCAAAATTGTGCATTCGTGTGTGATATATTTGATGTCTGTTCGCACCACGTCGAAGACCTGGGTTCGATTCCCCGCATGGGTGCAACATGTGATGACCATTTCTGGTGTACCATTGTGGAATATTGCTAAAAGTTGCGTAAAACTAAACTCACTCACTCACTCAAAAGGGGTACAGAATCAGTGTGGTTTGCCCATACTTAAGAGGTACCCATTCACAACTGGGTGGACTGGGACACATAGTAACAGTAATTTGTCCGAGTTTACTGCACGTTGCTGTATCCGCAACTGGATGTTTGCACGTATTCATGTGACCACCCTCTGGTCATGTTTAAACAAACTGGGTTGCTTAGCGCCTTGTATCCATGTGGAGAATCGAACCCCTGGGTCTTCGGCGTGACGAGCGTACGTTTTACGTTAGCGCCCCTGCCTTATCCTTACTCACCAGAATCATGCATGCCGTAAAAGGCGACTATGCTTGTCGTAAGAGGCGACTAACGGGATCGGGTGGTCAGGCTTGCTGTGGTTGGCACATGTCATCGGTTCCCAATTGCGCAGATCGATGCTCATGTTGTTGATCACTGGATTGTCTGGTCCAGACTCGATTATTTACAGACCGTCGCCATATAGCTGGAATATTGCTAAGTGCGACGTAAAACTAAACTAACTCACTCACCAGAATCCATCCAAGACGCACACGAGATCTCATCCATAGTGAAGTAGCTTGACATTCAATACGATCATGTCTCAGACCCTGTCCATCAATCATTAGCTCAAACCATTTGAATTGTTTTTGCAATCAGTGAACAACAAGCGAAATGACCATCACGTGACTTCCTGGCAGCAATGCTTCCATCAGCAATTAACCCTCGAGTCACAAAACCTTGACCATGTAAAGACCACCAAGCCATGTAGGGGCGTTTGAACTGATTTATGTTCTAAATTGATCGAAAGTTACTCGCCCGCTCCAGTCTTGCGCCAAATAATGTGATCACTCGTATCGTACTTTGAGCTCCTTGTAATTACCGGAAAGAGCCGAGAAGAGACGAATGTATCTTACGAACTACGAGACGTGGTAATTTGTCACAGTTCGCTTCCTTTTAATTTGCATGATGGTTGCACTGACAATTCCCGACTGACTTCCCACTTATTTATTCACTTGAAAAAATGTCTCCGTGTTTATTTTGATTTATTTACACCATAAACGTAATCACGTAATTCGAAGCCATCGTAAATATGACAATATAAATGACAATGGCAATTGTAGACAGGTTTCACATCACAGCGGAAAGCAGTAAAAGGTGGTCACACTCAGTGACCTGTCTAAGATTTGTAGCATTTGGTCAAAAATCAATTTATCTGTGATTCTTTATTGGGTTTTTTTCTTTCAGTTCCTCAATTCTTCAAGTTGTTTCTTTTTCACTAGAAAATCGCGACGATTTCGCTCAGAAGTGTCTAAAACAGCGGTTTTCACAGATTAGTTTCAGACTCAGATCATCACATCATGATATATGGACTTGTGATTATGAACATTACAAAAAGGAACATCAAAAAGGAAAACTGAGAAACCTGGCTTCGCAGTTAAAAAGACAACGTTCTCTTTAATTCCGGTACATATTTTCCACCACGATTTAAACCCATGGGTTATTAAGAACTGGAGTCTTGTGAACGTTTTTCACCAAAGTCAGGTTTTAGTTAAAAGGGATTACAATGTTCCAACCAAAGTTCATGTCTGTGCGTAAAATCGATCTGAAAACCACGGCAGTTGGAATAACGAGTTATTTCCCAGCTCGCTGTCAATGACGCTGAGCGCTCAATGTCCGACTAAATACCCTCCCAGACACCGGCTCATTCATGGCAATTCCCAGACAGACGAAGCCGACTGACCGCCCGGCGGCCAGACTGACCAGTGCTAATGCGGTCATTAACAGGTGGTCGACCACCAGCACGTGGTCATCGCTCAGTGTTATATACTCGCCAGTCTAGCATTGTACACGAGCGTAACTGAATATATTTTAAACATTTGGCCAATATGGACGAGAAGCAGGTGCATTTGTGTGTATGAATGGTCAATAAACACTTGAACAAACCTTATGCACTTTTCAGAGGTGGAAATCAATAGTTGGCACAGCTTGCTACAGTCGATCGTCCAATTACCTTGTCTGGCACGGTATTATTCGAATTTTGACCTTGACGGGTTTTCGTCCAACTGACCAGACGGGCAAAACAGGCGCGCGTCAGAACTACAAGGCTTCGAAGACAATGGCGCTTCGCCTCAGACAAGTGCCCGAGGCGCGAAGCGTGGTCGTGTGCGAACGCTCACAAGACTAAAGGTCACGCGAGGTGACACCTGGTGTGTGAACCACGTGGGGGACTTCAATGACTACAAACAAACGAGGGTGGGCGGGGGAGGTGGGTTCTACAGACGTGCATGACGCGCAGCCAGTCTCTCTTTTTTTTAGCTCTGCGCGGACCTGCATTACGGAATTGAAGGGAGGGTGTATTCAGAAAGCGAAAAGCAATATATTGCGACCAGTTGAAAACTTTCACAACGACTAGCGTGCGCTTTATTATAAACAGCTAGTATTTCAGTTCATTCTCATATGTTGCAAACAAATGTGTCGGGTCCTTTGGAGATTGATTTCTATACTGATAAATCTATATTAACACGCATAGTATATTTTAGAGGCTTTCAATCCATCTTTTTCGGCGTTTCAAAACCACGATCACAGATCAACTCTCATCATAAAAAAGCACCGATGCGCGGGATATCTATAGTCACAGTGTATATATATACATCACAGTGTAATCCAACCTTTATCAATTCTAAAATATTTTACAACACGAAATTCAATTATAAATGAATCATTGTTACATTGATCAAATGAACAATGGTTTAGTAACAGGTCGCAAAACAGACTCCACAATGAATCTCTCGTTCACATGACATGCTATTCTATCATACATTTTTCATGAATTTGTTTTTTACACCAACTTCTCTTTTTTCGTCTAATATATATTTTACAATACATCCAGCTGGACGTGCATTGTTGACTTTAAATATGGAATGGTTATAAATTCAATAAATGCCGATATTTTACCATGGCCACCATGCAAATGACATGTGATCGTCTCCCCAAAAGAAATCAGGACATACTGCTATTAATTTACTCACTCAACCTAAACATAAATTAATATATATGCTAGAAAGGGTTTGATTCATGCGAGGGAGTCACATACGCAGTTTGAAACCTATTTACACACAAACAATAAATGCATTTCATTTCACGACTTAATCGCCCAAACTAACCGTATTTCAAGTATAGATATGGAACATAGACATCGCATATGCACTCTAACACCTGAGGGTGGTATATATATTGCACACCGATCAACATATATTGTGAACCCATCGACTCCATCCTTGTAATCGAACTGAAACAGATGTTTGAATAAATTTTACGAATATACGCAAACATAAACAAGGTGTGTCTGAGTGAATTATAATATACATACATCTCCACAGTTTGTTTATTTCAAATGTTTTAACTTCAAATCATGCGAAGATTTATATATATTTTTTGTCCATTTGTTTTCAGTTAATTGATGTTTGTATTTTTGAGTTGGGTAGGTTCATGAAGGGGGTTCGGAGGGGTACCTGTTGGTTTGGGTGGAAATGCATTTGGAATTGGATCATTATTTTTTCGGTACATGTATTAGATTACTCTTGAATTTACATAACACGTCTGCCTAATACACATTGGTTTTCTATGTTAAATCGTTTACCCTGTTAGATGTGTCTCTTAAATGGTCGGATGCTACGTGAATGTTTTAGTCGTGTCATTATGTATCGTGTATTAGCATGTGACACAATAATAAAATATTTTCTCTATCTGCATAACACGGACATTTGCATCTGAGTGCGTCATATGATGGCCTGTTAAAATGAACTCATTTGAATACATGAAATATGATAGTCGCAAGTACCAACGCCTAGACGTGGATTTGGACGGCTTTGAGGGCACAGATACGTACAATATCACACTTAATAGAAAAATGCATAAATGATAATGTCGTTGCCTGAACATTCACAAAACTCAAACAAAAACCCCTAAATTCCTCGAAGTAAAACTCACTCACTCAAAATAAATAAGGTCACAGCGGCATAATTACGCCAAAACATTTTCCCCCATCATTCAGCATCCGCGAGAAGCACCGACATTTTCTACGCACCACTGCCCAACCATGCTAACGTGTAGATCAATACATATTCATGCATAAGCCATAGTTCTAAAAGTACATTCGCCCCCGCGTCAGTTATGCGTAACGGTCCACTGAACATCCGCTGAATATATCTGCCTGGCATCTACCACGTGGTTTACACACGTCTACGTGTAGTCGACCGTAGGAGCTCTCGTAAGAACACTTGGTGCTCCTCTTCAGGTGGGTTAAAAATAATAGGCAGGGAGGCGATACATGGCACGATGGGGCGTTATCCCCGAGAAATTCCTCCCGCGGAATAAATAGTTGTGTCTACCGTCTAGAGGCAGTCGCTGTGGATCAAACATGGCGGACGAAAAAATGTGTTTACCAAGCGTCAGCGTTGTCTTAAGGAGAACACGGCGCCCAGTTTACGTTCAGCAGTAAACAGTTGTTGTTTCTTGTTATATCTCCAACTCGGATCACTTGGCGAGGAAGCAGTATATCATTGCTTCTGTTGGCATCGTTTTTGCGCTAATTAAACGAACTATATATATTACATTGAACATTCAGAAAAATACGTGTCATTTGCCAATTTTCAAACACAACAGCGAATCTGAATCATTGGCTGATTGTATGACACAACAGAATTATTACTAAGAAGCCTAGTTAATGGAATATTAACATGTTTGACACACACACACACACACACACGCACACACACACACACACACACACACACACACACGCTGAAGACCCGGGATTGATTCCCCACACGGGTACAATGTTAGTCTGTCGTACAGACCCTGAAGCAAATATATCCAAGAAAGCGCATGCAAGTCTAGAAACTATGGCAAATCTAAGTCGCGGGGCTCCATTTCATTATATAATTATTTTTTTAACTATGAACTTTTTTCAGTAAAACACGTTCATTTCAGAGACTAGTTCTAAGTCTAGTACAATGTGTGAAGCACATGTCTGGTGTTCCCCTATGGGGTGGCAGCCATAGCGTCTAAAGGGCCTCCCTACTTCCCAAACCCTTCTTTTGATGAGTTCCTCGGGTACAAACCGACCAATAAAATATTGTCCTTGAATTATCTCCGATAAGTAAGGGATTACATCTGGCAGGGCAATGCATTAGAAAGTTACGCGTGGCTGCAACAAAATCTGCCCTGAATCTAACGTGATATATCCCGGCTTATCGTGACCAGCCCTTATAATTACCTTGACAATTGTGATAACGTTATTGCCTCATAAACTACAAGCGATCATCCTTGACCGAGGAAGGAAAAAAACCAGAGAGTAGACCGTCTGATAGCCACTCAAACATGAAATCACATATGAATAACTTGCTCCATGGCGCAGCGAAGTGTGACGTCATTAACCGGAAATACGGGCAATCAATCTTTCCGTGTGGTGGAAGGGTTCGTTTAAAATGGGAATTTGGTCAAGCGAGGGGAGTTCAGTAAAACTGAGATACTGATAGATTTATTGTTTGCCATGATCGAAATACCAATTTCATGCATCTTGAGTTGGGCGTTGGCATGGCTACTGAAATGTTTGATCCTTTAATTGGGGATCTGAAATAACATGAATAAAGTCGCCTTGTGGGATTTTTCTAATTGGCTATCAGCCTTTCTGAATTTTAACAAAGATGGGATCAATTCAAACTGCGAGAACATTCATATTTCTTTTCAATGTACACAAATTGTGAAGTTTTTGCCAAACCATTTAAAGTAGTTGCTTTCAGTCCGTGGTTTTCATCTAGTTATACTTGTTGTATTAGTTTTTGAGCTTAGCTGACAATTGTCAGTTGTAGCGCAACTTTTGTTTACTGGTGATTACGAGTCCTGTTTGCGTGCATTGCGCTGATTAAAGGTCACATACACATACCGAAACAAATGATCAAAAATGCCACTTCAACCTTATGTATAAAAATTGAAAACTGAAAAATGCGATGGAAAAAAGACCCACGAAATCAAACGACTCGCTATGGAAAAACGTGGCTTCAACAGCTATGCTGCGCTGCACTCATAACGCATGCACAGGGCATAGGTTCTGCGTCATATAAAAGAAGTATATGGATGGTAACCTTTTCTTTAGTGTATAACGACGTTTCTATGCTACGTCTTGCCCCTTCTTCGGGCGATTGAAATAGCCCGGAAACGTCGTGTTATACAATAAAGAAGAAGTTGCCATTCACGTATTCGTCTTATATATTCACCAACTTCTAATGAAGCACTCAGTCGTCAAACATTTCTTGTCACTAATTCATTGACAAAACCCACAGATGGTATCACGTGGTTGTGCAACACACCGAAAAGGAGAGCTGGAGTAACAACCAAATAAACAATGTCAATATCGGGTGTGACCACTGATTGCTTTGGTACAGGTGAGTCAGCGAAGGCAGGCGCACAAAAGGCATCAGATGATTGAAAACGTCCTGTTGTTTCAAATTTCCACCAAATATTGATCAGAAGTTGTGTAACGATCCTGATCCCGCCGTAGGCGTCGTTACATCTCAACCCGAGACATAGTCTATGGAGGTGACGTCTTGATAAAGGACTGGCCGTCGTTATCATCTGTTATAACTGGAGCAATCTAAGATGCAGTCAACACCAAGCGACGCATGAGCGCGACATGGAAGCAAATTCTTGCTGGAATTCGAGGCTGGGTGTTGCTCTTTCTTGACGGTGGCAGTTAAGACTTGATTTACGATCAAACTTGACAAACGCCGTCGTATCCCAGTTGCGTAGATCAATGTTGTTGATCACTGGATTGTCTGGTTCAGACATGATTATATATGCCATATATGCTGGAATATTGCCGAGTGCTGTGTTAAACAACAAACAAACACCTTGTTCTCGCTACGTCCCACGTGCAAGCAGGCGCTTCGTCGAAGACAACGTCCTTAAAAATATTCTATTGTGCCCCGATCACCATTAATAACATGATCATGTTGCACCATTCCTGTTTGCAACGTACCAGCGTCGCGTTGATGCATTTATGAACATCTGATCATTTAAAACCATGTATGGACAATGGGAATGGTTTAGTGATCAAAACGTTCGCTCGTCACGCTGAAGAGACGGATACGAACCCGCACATGTGTACATTGTGTGAAGCCCTTTTCTAGTGTCCTCCGCCGTGACGTTGCTAAAATATTGCTAAAAGCGGCGTAAAACCAAACTCACACAGTCGGATGAAAGCGTGAGCTTTTCAAACTCTGTGTGTGCATAATGTTCGCAGTAAACACGCATCCATATTTCGTTCACTGCATGAACATGTCAATTGGGATTCACCACCTGAAAATCAAAATCTCATCGTGTATGTTTACAAAAAGGTGCATTGTCTAATTTCAGAATGAAAGTATTTTATAGATCCTTATATGAAGTATGGTGTACATTGCTGTGAACATCATGCATCATGCTGCGTCTCAAACAGTTTATACTTGGGTCAGTTTTGACCCTACCGGCCCTAATGTTTCAACCAGGCCAATTGTTCCGGTTAGATGACGGAAGCTATCGTTCTCTCAGGTTTTGCATGTTTTGCATGCTTTTTTCCCTTTCAGTCTTTACTCTCACCCCAGTCATAACCTGTCTAGTCACAGACAAATGACTGCAAGTGACACTTTTTGAAGATGTTTTACTGTCAAGGTATGTTGACTAAAGGCACAAACACAGAGAATAATACATCTTTATAAATAACAGTATATGAAGCTTGTGAATCAAGTTATGTATTAAAAAGAGCACCTATGGTAAGCAATATAAAAACAAAAACATAGCGTGGACCCAGTATATTGGCACGTGTACTCCAGTACATGTATTCTAGTCCAGTCAATACAGGCTGTGTCGCTGGATATAACATGTGACAAATGGGATGTTGAAATACAAGGTTTATTGGTTATGCGATAGAGTTCAGTGTGAGATCTATAAACCGCGAGGTCTGGCGCTCCTTGATATCTACTTTCAAGGCTTTGTGTAAATGTCGTCATTGGTTTGAATTATTTACATAAAAATTGACTACATTTCTGTGGACGTGGAACTGTGTAGTGTTCGATAGACTGATGCTTAGTTTCTGAATGTATATAGTTTTATAAGAAACAATTCCTTTTAATTTGACAAGGAGCCCAAGTAAGGCACTGTAGCCTGAACATGGGAAAGTCTGGACTTGCTTCTTAAGGCTTCAGCAATGCAGAGAGGGATTGGCAGAATGGAAAATAACGCGGGTTCAAGGACTGTGAGACGGACTTACTGGTTGATAGTATAGCCAGGGATAAAAAACAACAGCTATATATAGTCTCCCTGGTATAGCCAACAATGCTGATGATTAGGCAAATCACGCTTAAACACAAGGCCCCTCGCCCAGATCCTTGAGAATATGTTTAACAATATGGTTAGAATAATTTGTCTGGATTGCCCCAGTTCCAAAATGTCCCGGATTTCTGTTGGCTTTATTTATATGTACATTTTTATAGGACATACATTCTTTTTAGAAAGGACGAGTTTATTTCAGGGACTAAGTGTCATTCCATCAGATACTGAACACACTCAATCTCCTTTTAATTATCCATGCTCATGTGTTTCAAACGTTCTCTCATCACGTCGATAACCTGGGTTCGATTCCCAACATGTGTTCAGTATTTGAAGCTCATTTCTGATCTACCCACCAAGATATTGCAGTAATATTGCTAAAAGTAGTGTAAACTCCATTTTCGTCATCCGTCTCTATTTAGGATTCAGCGACCTTGGAAATATACACGAAATACACATTATGTTACATCTCTGTCAAAATCTCAGGAATATCTGAATGAACAGAGGTGATGATAGAATAGGTAGATGGTAGATATACAAAGAGTGATCATATGTAATTCTTAACAAAGCCCACAGAGCGAGCCCTATAAACAGCCCTGTGGCCTTTACAGGAAGCCAGATAGCCATGCCAAGGATACATAAACTGCGGTCACACATTGCCTCCTATCCCCTATCGACCATTAAGGGATGCCCCAGTTGGGAAATGATACACCTAGCTTTTATCAGAAAAACGCGTATCGGCTTCGGAACAATATCCCGTGGTGTACCGCGCCTCTACCACCGCAGTCCGCCAGTTAAACACATGGCTACGAACGAGTCTTCACATGGCTCGCTAGGAATTTGCACTATTTGAGGATACGTAATATGAGAGAACACTAAATACAAGAACACCTGAACTCACACCGACAAGATGCCAAATCTCGCGAGTGCGTCTCGTTGCAACGAGAATTCCCTAAGGCCTCAATAGCTGTGCGCAATGTTGAGCCTACCTGTAATGAATGGTCCAAACGTTCATCGCATATTGTTCCATGGTACATTATTGATAGTTAAATAAACAATCGTGCATTAATCAATTCTTAAAATCTAATATTACGATATATAAATAACGAGAAGAGTCCTTAGAAAATAGCGCCATTAACACTGAAGAGGAAAGATAAGATGAATAATTATATATATAACTCGCTGATATAAGATACAAGCTAGGTATTTATGTATGAATGTTACGGTATAGTTATGTATTACAGGTGACAGTAATAACAATAGAACTGATATGTCAGTATATGCAATATAAGTGATAACGTGCTCTGATCCCATGTTCGGGGACTAGTATTAGAAATGTTAGATGGGCTTCGTGCTGGTGCCTACGTTTAAAACCATAAAGTTCACAACAAAAGACACGTTGTGAAACCATCAAACGACAAAGAGAATGTTATAAATAATAATCATGTTACAATATCATCTAACTTGACAAATCAGTGAAGAGGCGTGGGATTTTACACAATAAATTCAAAGGCAGTGTAATATATAAGCACTGATGATGGCAATGGCTGCGTTATATATTCACTAACATCAACAGTGGTTGTTAACCTTTCAAAACAGGAGTTGGCAGGGTTTTATAAATTACATGCATGCATTTTTCGAATTTAAGACTAGTTTTAGTCACGATATAGCTTAAATATTGCCGATGAGATTTTACATCTTAACTCACTCACTCCAAAACAGACTCAGGCTGGAAATCCAGGGCGAAGAGTGGTCTTCACGCAACTGCTTGTGACATATACCTTGTTGTTATGTAGGATTCAATTTGATATGAGGCACAAACGAACCCTTTACACATTGTGATAGACTTGCACAAGTCTCTAAGGTTAAAAATAATTGTATAAATGATTATTTCTAAAAAATAATCAGCAGACTGGGGTCAGTAGTTATTGTACTGACCGCTTATCTAGATTTGCCTCTTCGAGAGACTGAATTACTAAACATCCATGGCTCAGCATTCTGTACAGCCTTGGAGCAAGGCTAGTACCGTATCTGTTCTGGAACTTTCCATAATATTCCAGGTGGGACTGCTGGAAAGGCCCAGCCGTTGTACTTTGTAGTACATTCCAGAACACTGTCCGAATAGTGTATGCAACTTCCAGACACCACTACAATACACGTGAAAAATAACACTGTCGCACAACACTTTCTGGAGTAAAAACGTGAACGTAAATAAATAGAAATTACTTTGTTTGTCATATCCCCCCTATTACGACAATAACAGTCTACTGCACACTAAATAATATGTGGTAAAGGCGTTCTTTGTTTGTGTTTCAACCAAAGCAACGTGTACATTTAATGATGCTGGTCCCTGCATATCCCAATCTGCACACAGTATGTTCGTGTTTATACGTGTCCTACATGTAAATTTGATTCTGAAATTATAAAACTGGTTTTAGCAAGTTCAGTCCGTATAACAGTTCTATAAAAATATGCAAGTATGATTTTAAAATTTCACCGGCGAAGCATGCATATATACATATACATAGTAACTGCAAATTCCCATAATATTATTCTGTCTCTCATACTTCGTAATTGCCATAGCATCCCAAGGTAGCACAGCCTTCATACATGTGTATAAATTCGTTGCACATCATGCATATAAATATGTAATGGCTACCACCATCACATAAACGTGAATTCATCTGAAACATGTGTGAACTTAGCAAACATTCATTGAGTTATATTACTGTCGTCTCTGTGCCCCAGTGGGCAACTGTGAACAACCGTTAAAATTGGACTTCAGCAACCAATGCTTGTCGTAAGGGGCGTCTTATGGGATTGGGTGGTCAGGCTCGCTGACGATGCATCGTATCCCAGCTGCGGTGCTCTTGATGTCAGTCACTGGATTGTCTAATCCAGACTCGGTTATTTACACACCGCCGTTATATATGGCTGAGTGTGGCGTTAAGCTAAACCAGGCAAACACCAATGGTGTGTAGCCTTCTGGTTAAAGCGTTCGCTCGTCGCGCCCAAAATTAAGCTCAATTCCCCTTACAATACATTGGATACAATGTGTAAAGCCATTCTGGTATCCCCGCCGTGACGTGACGCCTTTCTGGTGTCCCCCGCCGTGACGTAACAGGATTATTGGCATTATATTGCTAAAAGCGGCCTCAAACTAAACAACTCACTCACCCTATGCTTCACGGGTGTGCTTTGTTGGTAGTGATGTCGTTGTTCAAATAAACTTCATTCGCAGTGACTACTTTGGTTCGAAATTGAGATATACACCTGGAAACTAATCAGGGTACACGTGGAAGTACAACTGTTCCTAGGCGACTAATGGGATCAGGTGGTCAGGCTCGCTGACTTGGTTGACACATGTCATCGGTTCCCAGTTGCTTAGATCGATGCTCATGTTGTTGATCACTGGATTGTCTGGTCCAGACTCAATTATTTACAGACCGCCGCCATATAACTGGAATATTGCTGAGTGCGGCGTAAAACTAAACTCACTGACTCTTTCCACCGGAGTGATACTGTACAGCAAAAGAAACGCAAGTTCGAAGAATGAAATCTTATCAAAGTAAGCGTTCATGTTTACGTCTTCTATATAAAACCTGACAAAGAGCCAGAGTTGCTTTCCTTTTGCTCCTCATTATATTAGCTCTGACAGAATATACCAACATTCGTCAGTTTTGCCATAAATACGGATACAGTTGGGATCCACGTTATCCGATGAAGACTGTCGATTTCGTTGTGATTTATCACAGACAGATTAATATATGTGAGCATGTATATCCTGCTAGAGACATACAGTGTGAGGCATCCGTTTCACAATCGAATTTGGACTACATGCAAAATATCATGACATACATATATATTGAATAACACGTAATATCAATGTTCATCAAACCACCAACTTAAGTTCCTTCTCATGAACAGCAATAATTAAAATGGATATCTGTTTACAAAGTTTTCTAATGCCTGGTGATTTGTTAAATGTCAATTTCAAAACGGATAATTTAATCTCAAAATGGATAATTTTAATCTCACCAAGATCATCATTAGTTAACAGATGTACTGAAGAGACTAAGATTTCAAATGTATAATGATTAAAGTATGATAGTTTTAATACACTCGCAGTCGTTTAGATAGACATCGGTGTGATAACAATTGTGTTCTGTATTATAAACACGTTGCTCCAAATAACAGTTATATTTCTGATGTATCAATTATAAAGAGACGTTTGGGTTTCAGTGTTTGACATCTAACAACAGATCCATGCAAACATACGGGTTGGTTTGTTGCATAACACTCCACTCAGCACTATGCAATCTGTGTATAAATAATCAGAGTTTGGATCAGACAATCCAGTGATCAGCGTCAAGAACATATCGTTCCAACCAGTTGGAATACGATTACATGTGTCAACAAAGTCGGCCAGTCTGACCACCCGTCTATTACGGGTTTCTGAAGATCAATGTAACCCGGATCTTCACGGGCCTGACAAATGGGGTCGGGTGCTCAACCTCGATGACATGACGTAAGAGGCGTGTCCCAGTTTCGCTTATCGATGCTCATGATGTCGACCACTGTAAAACCTCGTACATTATGTAGTAGTGGTGACCATTGATTGTGAGACAACTATTGTGATAAGCTATTGAGACCAACTATTGCAACGGGCTTTTTTCTCATTAAGTTGTCGCATTTGAGGAAATTTCCCAAATGAAAGCATAGTTTATATGAAATAAGGTGAAGCAGTTTCAGTCTTCCTTTAATAGCGGTCAAGAAACTTGAAACCCAGATCAAGTTTGTTTCAGGGGCAACGGGTGCGAAAAACACCAGATCATAGTGAAGTTATCAACGGAAGTCAATTACCAAACTGCGCTAGTAACACACACTAACCATGCATCGCTTCGTATGGTTTCGTTTCTACAATCTGTCACTATCGGAGACTCAACAACTGCAATCCATCGTTAGTTCGGTGCATCGTTACAGTCGTCATATACCTCGTATTTTATGGAGTGCAACGTTGAACAACAAACATGCACATCCCAGAAAGAACTGGTCTTCACCCACCGATGCTTGTCGTGAAAGGCGTATCATTATTTCGTAAACCTTGTTAATGATGTCGATCACTGAATTGTATGGTCCAGTTATGACTTGCTGGTATACGCAAATGGGATAACATGGTATGCATCAACCAAATCAGAAAGTGGGTTCACTCTGCTCATGAGTTCATTGATGAAACGGATGAATTCGTAACTACTCGTGTCATTCCGGCAAGCCGGGGGTCACGGAAAGAAACGAGTAGTTACGCATGGAAGGACGAGGACGATCTTCCTGAACAACGGTTTGCTTAGTTTTTGAAACCAGGAGACATGAGGTGGTAAAAAAACGGGATCCTGTCAACAGCGAGAAAGTAGATACAGTACAAGTCAGGTTGAACCAAACATGCAAAGAAACAGGTACACTTAATATTCTGGAATCTCTTAACTCACATGTACATGTACCTCGAATCGGGTGGTGAAATAACTGCACGCAAGCTCCTCGCAACGAGGCTCTTTACACCGGCAGGGTAGACATAACGATGGTGTCACGTGCTGGGAGGGGAGCTTTTAGGCGCAACTGACGAAACGAGAAGATCACCAGGTGCAAAATATTATTTCACTCATAACTATACTCGTGCCATTCCGGCGGGTCACGGATAGAGGCGGGTAGGTACGAATGAGAATAATAATTTGCACTAGCACATAACAATGCATATTTACTTTTGCTTAGCAAAGCTTGCGATTCAACATTTAATCACAACAAAGTACACGTCTTCATCCCTTTATCGTTCTGTGTACGCGTGGAGGCGGTTGGGTAGCCTAGTGGTTAAAGCGTTCGCTCGTCTCGCCGAAGACCCAGGTTCGATTCCCCACATGGGTACTATGTGTGAGGTCCATTTTCTGGTGTCCCCCCACCCCCACCCCACCCCGATATCGCTGGAATATTGCTAAAAGCTGCGTAAAACCAAACTCACTCACTCACTCTGTGTACGCGTGGAGAGGGCGGTAGCCTAGCTTAAAGGGTTCGCTCATCACGCGGTGGATCTTTCTGGCCCATTTCTGTTGTCCCTGTCGCGATATTGCTGGAATTGCGCTACCAGCAACATAAAACACATCTCGCTGATGTACGCTATATGCATCATCTTTAACAACGAACCTACCCCCCCCCCCCCCCCCACTATGATATTTGCTGGAATAAATGTATTGCTAAAGGCGGTCCCAAAACACTCACTCACCCGTTCCATACAAACTGGCAGGTTAAAAGGGGCGGTGGTGTAGCCTAGTGGTTAAAGCGTTCGCTTGTCACGCTGAAGGCCCAGGATCGATTCAATACATGGGCACAAGGTGTGAAGCCCATTTGTTTTGTCTTCCGTCATAACATTGCTGGAATATTTCTAAAAGGGGCATAAAACCATATTCACTCACTGACTCACTAATACAAATAGTTACCTGAATGTATTACTGACAATAATATATAGTAAAGTAAGGGTTTTCAAGTACATATACAATGACTCAATGCGGATTATGGAAATATTCACAGTGATACAAGCAAAACTTGTTTGACATAGCCTCGTGCAATATCAATGTTTCCACACCCCTTGGGGCTTGTGTGACAGCTCGTGGAGGACAAAAACGTATTTTATTTAATACTGTTTTTTCAAACAAAATTATTTTCATGGCATGTAAGGTAACATATGTCGCCAAAGAGGAAACTCTCAACATTAATGGACTGCCAGGTGTGACGGGATTGCGATAACCTTTATCCAAGGTTTTAGTGAGAGTGTAGATGTATAGCAATTATATTCTGTAAAGAGGCAAGTCTAGATAACCGGAGCCTAGTCTGGTATTTCCCCTTTTCTTCGACAAAAATAAATGAAATCATTTCATATATTAATAATAGCCTTAGTCTTGATTTGGGAGAGCTAGAAGGTCCGTATGATGGCAGCAGCGTGATGTTGCAATCTCAGCTTGGATTTACGTGTGTATTCATGGGTTGTGCAGTAGGTGCGCACACTCGCTTATGTCCTGAGAGTTAAATTCTCATTGAAACTCTAGTGAAAAACGGGTGAAAACCAACTGTGCCCAAAAGCAACACTTGCGCACAAAACGCCCCAGAACACAAAGAATATTTAGCACGTGTCAGAAACTTCTTGCAAATATGAATTTCTCTACCACATAAATTCTATGTCAAAAAATAAGACTGGCCTATTGGAATGAAGAAGCATGCCGAGGCCAGTAACGGCATTTGTCTGGTTTGAACCGGTTCCAATACGCCGCACGCTGAAAGTACAACTATGCCCTTGCACGTGCAACACGACCTGGCCTCAATTCGGGTGGCATCGGAATTTAGGTCACCCCTAACGTATGCTAGTCACTCCAGCGCAATTTATGATAACGGGACATAGAAACAAACCGAAAAAGACCTAACACCTGATAAAATCCGTTTCGCAGACTAATGGAGTTGCACTGCTTTCCTTGGAAAATAATCGTTCATGTTTTTATTTTCATTTCCCCCCAATTATTTTTATTTCTGTTTTTTTTTTCTTCATGAAATCGTTGCATGTCGTTTACCGCCAAAATTAACCGGTTCATTTGTATATCTTTACGAGAACTTGATCGATATTGATTGGCATTGCGTGAAAAAACATCCCACCGAAAAAATCCCGACACACCCCATGCAAACCAGATTCGTTATCACGCGCGGCCTTCAAAGTGGAAAAACAGCCTTATCGTTAAGTGTGGGTTTTAACAGGATCGTCATTCGAGTGAGATGAGAAAATACTACCCTCATCAAATTTTCATCACTCCCCTACCGCTACAGCAAAAGCAAGCCAGCTTAATCATTGCATGAGGAGAAATGTTTGCCGTATTGGTAGTCTTGAACAGACCCGCCGAAATCCCTTCGTTGCTCGGTGATTGCTTTCCGAGCGCGGTCAGCCTGGTCCAGCTCGACTATGTAGAACGCTTCGTTTGTCAATATAGAAAGCCGGCGTTTTCCCTGACCGGCCCGCTTCAGACTCGCCAAGGACGATCGGTCAGTCTGCCAGCCAGCCGTCCGCTTTGCCTGACGTTCGCTTACGCGAGCAGACCATTGCCAGACAAGTCCGCCCGCTATTTATGGCGGCAATCGCCTCGCGCTTGAGGTCACGAATAATCCATAGCACTGCAGACGGCTCGACCTCGCTTGTGACGTCACTAGCCAGACACCTTTGATTGTACAGGCTTTGCGTTGTCCCTGTACGACTGAGAGCGCCGGTACGTGTACAAAACGAATAAGTACGACACTATCCCCATAACGAAATCCCTATAAACTCGAATTTCTAACAAACAAGTCCTTTCAGCCCGCAAACACGAGTGATGCACTCTCCATTTAAAAAAAAACACACACACTACCTTCTGCTTGAAATAATACGTTGGTGTTTGCGGAGGGAGGTTAAAGCACTCGCAACGCCGGAGTCGTTTATTTGCAGAAAGCAATGTGCACTGGTATTTTTTTCTGCGGTGGCATGGTTTATTCTTCATTATAATGACACATTACTTTTTATATTAGCGGTAGAGCATGATCCCCTTGGCTGAGACCGAGGTTGTTTACGTGCTTGGCAAGTTGAAAAAACTAGGTCACTTAACGCAGGGGGCGCAGCGGCTGATAGCAAAGCCAAATATTTCACTGGGCTCTGTCGGCAGTTGTGAGAGCATACAGGACCGCGGCCAGTACTACACATGCTGCGGCGTACAGATCTGACGACACGAGAGGATTTCAACCCATATTTCAAAGCTGTGGGTTTGGATGGAACACCAGGCACTGCACCAATCGGTGACTCCTCACTTACAGAGGGTCCTGAAACGATTTCAAAACGCTTCAGTTCGTAGTTTAAGCGGACCTAACGGTTTTCCGATTGTGAATGATTTCTCGAAGATGAGTGTTGCGGACTATAGAAAAGTGGTTGCCAGTGTCAAAAAGTGCACCCCGACTGAGAAGGGTATGGATTATGATCCGTTTCTAGCACCACCGCCGTTTCCGATTCAACAAATGCCTGTGTTCAGTCCAGTAGATTCATCGAGGAGCGAGAGAGGGGATACTATTCTTGAAGGGGAGACGATTTCATGTTTCTTGGTTGGAGGCGAAAAGAGGTTATGCCTTCCGCAGATTCTCAACACAGTTTTGCGAGATTTTACCTTACAGCAAATCAACGCAGTGTGCGACGATTTACACATTTTCTGTTCACGATGCAGCCCGGAGCAGTTGGACACTCTCAAAGTGACAGGGATCTTACCACTAAGCGCTCCGAGTTGTGGACTTATTACTAAAACCGATGCGGAACGACTGACGAATGCTTTGCTTCATCGAAACCCAGAAAAATATCTCGAGCCCCCATCCTCTAACAGCTTCAAGGTATATCACGAGTGTTTTGGCAAATGCAAAGGCATTTTTCACCCTGAACTTTACACAAGCCCGGATGCCAAATGTATCCAGTGTATGGATTGTCACGGCTTGTTCTGTCCTCCGAAATTTGTCTGTCACTCGCACAAAGCTCTGGAAAACAGAACGTGTCATTGGGGCTTCGATTCAACTAACTGGCGGTCATATTTGCTTTTAACGAAAGACCAAGACTGCAGGGAAGAACTACGTCTCATGAAAGCCCGTTTTGACCCGGGAAATAAATATAAACGTAAACAGGTAAGTGTGCACATTGTGATGACGCAACGTAGTGCTTATAGGCTGTCATGTTCTGTTGAGTGTTTCACGACAGCTTGCTTCGGTAGTCATATTTTCAAGCATAACTGTTCGTGTATCTGATTTAGTGTTGTCGTTCTCAATACCTGAAACTATTTCTGTGCAGTTGTTTTCGAAATCTTCTTGCCACGCTTTCGTCTGTATTTTTTAGTCGTGAGATATTTACTATTTTAGCCGCTTATCGACATGTTGATGTTTACGCTGCTGAACTGCGAGGTGATATGTACTGCGAAGTGACATGTGCTGCATATGCTGAAATACCCCTTAGAGCACAATGTTTACTTGCTGCTTATTTCGCTGTTAGGTTTGTTCCGTCGTGTTTTAATAATGTGCACAGAGACAGCAGCTGTAAGTCAGACCGCACGCAGTGACTTGTCACAATCAATAGATTTGCTTATACGCAAACTAAATATAACAGTCAAATTTCCACTTAGACCAAACTTAGATCAAACCACAACATAACAGACTATTTTATCCGTCGTAAGGTTGACCTATTTAGTTATTCATGGAAATGCATGGTGTGATTGTAACGCTTGGTTAGCGATAGACCGTGGTCAGTGAAGCGAAACTCTAACAAGCCGCGGGGCACATTTCAGCTTCTGTTTAGACGCGGAGAAAGTATTGTAGATCTACAAAGTTGTCATTTATATTTTCCAAATTTCATCAAGAAATAGATTTTCAACACGAAGCATATAAGACAGATGTGATCTATGAAACGTGTTGTATTTGCGTCTTATATTGAGGCTATAGTTTTACATATTATCAACGTTGTTTCAATAGTATCAAGATGTACATTGCCTCAAAGGACTCAAAAACTACTCGTTTGGATTGTTTAAATTGTTATAAATGTTAAACAAATTACCATTCCACAATTGTTTTACCACACTTTACTGTTTATTTATTTTGTGGGAAAGGCATTTTTTCGGAAATATTAGGACCATGTTTTAGGTTGTTTCTTTACTAGTTTTTAAAGTTGAGGATCCTAATAACCCTTGACTTAATCATGTCAGCCCAGTTTACGAATGTCCGCATACCGAATGCAGTGTTATTGCTCTTTCATAACCCAGTAGCACTCATGACGGTGTTTGAACCGAATGACACAATTACAGTTGCTTGCGTAATATTTCATTGACTAAATCCCAGACCTCGTGTAAACACGCAGGGTTCATTTTGCATGGAGGTGCTTGGAATGCCTCGCTGATTAAAATCAATATTTCACGGTATTATCTAATTATATTTGAAAGCACACTAATTCAATGATCACCAAAGAAAGGATAATTGAAATTAGGCACTGTCAAAATGCTTTGAATTGGTAACAAGTCGGAAAGGTCCAACACGGGACATCCCGTCGTCCAAAATGAAATCGTCCGGTTAATGCTTCCCGAGACAAAATTACGTAATTCGATCCCCCCTAGATGTTTGTCGGCTCAGCATGCATTTCACGAACGATATCTGTAATCCGCTGTTCAGTTTGCATAACAAGAGCTCCTTGTGGTATTTACAAAGGTTTGAGAGACACGGGTGCACATGGTGTTCGTCCAGACGTGCGGTGAACTGGCGTCTTACTTCAAAGCGATCCATTTCTTCAGTCGAGTTCGCTCGGGGCTAGGAATATGTAAAATAGTGCAAGGGAAATTGAGATGGGGTGTGAGCATGGGAATTGACGGGAGGGGTTTGCCTCAGTGACACCGTTTGTTTGCGTAACATTTTGAAAGAATAACTTGATATTTCGTGTGCAGGAAGTCATTGGAAGATTATGGGAAGCAGGTAGCATTGTGGAATGCTAAACGTCTGAACCACAAAATGTTGCTAGAATTTTGTAATTATTTTTTTTATCGACTATTTGAGTGTAGATTGATCCGGAAGTGGAAACAATTTGGTTTTATTCACACATGTCAATACCATTAAGTTAGCATATTTAATTTGAAGAGAATATATTAAACATTTATCATCAGTATGTGTAAGCATTTAAGGAAATCAGTTTCAAATGACGGAAACTATTACTTATAGGTTGATGTTCCATGATGCGAATGTAGAGCATGTGACAAAAAGAGTTTCAGCCAACTTTGGTTAAACTGAGATTGAAGGAACTAGTAATTTTAATTTACTGTAACAGTGTTTCATAGACGTCAGGATGAAACAAACAGTTATATGTAATCAGGGGAATAGGTCACTCTGTGAAAAACCTGTTAGCGTATGCCGTGGGTCGTCTTGTGACCAGTGTAGCAATTATGGTGGAAGCTTAGTTTCTAAAATTGAGCCCTGTGTATTTTCAATTGCTGATCACATCCACTGAGTGTTGTGATAACTGGAAACTTCAATTCTTGGTACACAGTGAAGAAAGAATAAATTGTATTGCTAAAAACTTCTTTCACATATTAATTTTCTAAATTAATTGCGAATAAAAAAAAATGTGTCAAAGTAGATTCTTTAAGATAAAAAGACGTGTTCTAGCAGGGATAATCTACAACCTGTAAGTTTCTCTCCTTGCAAATAGTTTGGCATTCTTTCACATGTTTGGGGAGGGAAGACTGGTGTATCATTCATTCTTTCATTCAGTCCCATATGTAATTCCTTCTTTTTTTGTCTATCTTTTTCTTTTCATCCATTCACATGTAATTCTTGCTATAATTCATTTATTTATTTATTCATTCATTGTAAAATTCTGGCTGATACAATAAACTGGCTGAGGTAGTGTTAAACACAGTTGACGTTGCGCTGGAAACGAACCATGTCACTGTATGTGCTGAAGCATGACGGGGCGTACCCTAACTAGAACAAATGGAAGAAAGCATGCAAGTACCGTATCCCTGTTGTAGGTTATCCCTGCTTTAAGTTTCTTAAGGAGGTACCAGTACTCATCGTGAACTAGATTCCAGCAAATTACAAGTGTCTTTTTGTTTTCAGATTGAACTCATAAGATATTTTATTTGAGTTACTGATGACAGTCAAATATTCATGAGTTAATGAAGACAGTCACATATTCATGATGAATGGTACATTAATTTTATCCACCTACAAGCTCTCCATAGGAAATGAAAATATTTAGTGTTATGCATATATGCAAATACATTTTTGTGATGACTTTGGTTGAGTATGCATTCAACTCCAGTTTAGAGGTGACTGGGGATAAGCTTGTGTGACTAATGCAGTGTCAGAGTCTGTGCTCATGCTGTCAACCATTGGTTTGTTTGGACCAACTTTGATAAGAAATAATTGATGTGATAGGGTATTTATCTGCTGACAGATGCAAAAACTGCCATACAACATTCATTCTCTGTGGCAGACAAGAGAGCCAGTGCCAGTGCAAATCCCTATGAATTTATGTTGCGAGATGCTACTTTGCACAAGAGTGTAAACCAAACGAATGAGAAATTGATGGACTTAAGACACAATAATACACTCATTTATTTGCCTCAGGATATTGTTTGTCATCAAATATTTGCACCGAACGTCTTTCTCTGTCCTTGTTTGTTTCGTCAATCTTGATGAATCATCAATTTTTCATTTTGAGCTTGCAATTATGAGATTGTGACCATTAGTGCCAATCCTAACAATAGGGTCTTCTGCTTCCGTCACCTACTACCTCGTACCACCTATTGACACGTAAAGAAGGGACTCAACCAAAGACAGCTTAAATGCATAATGAAATCCGCCAGAAGGGTTAATTATCCGCGATACTTGCCCACTTCAATCCAGATGGCGAACTTGGCCCCACCTAAAGGGATTTTGGTGTTGTTCAGACTTGCCGATTGCAATTTTTTGTCTCGACACCCTTGTCAGAAATTAGGCCCTTCTATGTAATTGGCAAAGGGCAGGTATGTTTAATGTCACAGTATAGTGACATGTGCCTTAGGATGGGAAAAAGCCGTAGTTAGTACATAAAAAACATGATTAACTGGTTATAAAAATGTGCTCTCCTTAATTTATCCCTTGACCTAAAAATAATTTCATATAAGCTTGGTTTTCTTACCCTACTTCATGATTATTTTTGTATTATTATAATTTATGTTATTGGAATGTTTTAAGTCAATGCTGCCTTTAATGTGTAGACATTTTTGTTTTAAGGATAAGCTTAAATTTTACAGTCCCGTTTACTTGTGTATTCATACAGTATAAAAAAATTGAAAGAATGACCTGTTTATGATCACAACATGACTGGCGTCAATGAATTGGTGAGTGAGTAAGAATTGATAGTCACATTGGCAATATTTCAGCCATATTGTGACCTGATGTCGATGAGTATCCATTGGTTTAAGTGTTTGCTTGTCATACTGAAGACAGGGTGGTTGGGTAGCAGGTGATTAGTGTGTTTTCTCATCATGCTCAAGACCTAGGTTCGATTCCCTGCATAGGATAAATGTGGGAAGCTCGTTTCTGGTGTCTCCCCAGATGTGATGGTGAATATTGCTGAAAGTAGCCTCACACAGATGACCCGGGTTTTATTCCTTACAATGGCACAATATGATGCCCATTGCTTGGATATGACTGAAGCTAGGTTTCATAGTTATGTATTGTATGTGTGATACATAGTGTGTATTATGTGTGTGTAGTGTCCATTTCTGTGTGCATGTGTATAAAGGCTGTGTAATGCTTTAAATTAGTCTTTTTTTTCCTGTGCATGCAATGAAAACCATGTGACATTGAGAAAACCAAACCCCATTGGGAATCCCAATTCCTTGCCTCCATTTTGGTGCGTGATCCATATTCAGACATGTTTTCAGCACCAGCAAATTCACACACTACGTACAAAGTATCATGCACTATGCTCTCATGGAAACCACTATTACTGTTTTAGTTAAAAGGTTATGTACATATTACAGACTACGAATTATGTACTGTGTGATTATGGAAACCTGGAGAAAAGCTGCATAATACCATGCTTATTCACAATATAGCTGACACTGATTATATCAAACCCTAATTGCTGTGTTGAATTAGTGAGTTTAGTTTTATGCTGCACTCAGTAATATTTCAGCTATATGGCAGCGAACTATAAATAGTCCTGTCTGGATCAGACAATCCAGTGATCAACAGCAAGAGCCTTGATATGTGCAACAGGGAACTAATGATGTGTCAAAGCAAAGTCAGTCAGCCTGACTACCCGGTCCTGTTAGTCTCCTCTTACAACAATTAAGGGTCTCTGAAGATCAATATTCTATCCTGCATCTTCAGGGGACTTCTCTGTTGATAGGTAATTGAAAAGTGAAAGAACACAACCTTTTACAAAGTAAATAGAGAAAATGCTGACTTTGAATGAAGATTACATTTAAATTAAGCATGTGTTATTACAAAAGACTTACACGTTAGTATTATTTTGCCATGAACACGTCTGTGATGATGTCAGTAATGGCCAACTGCAGTTTCTTCTTTAGTCAACTGATATCAGAGCTTTTCAAGACAATAAAAAAATGTATTGCACGCGATATGCTGGATTTTTTCGCACAATAGATGATTAACTAGTCATATGCCATGGAAGTGCCATTTATATTTTTAAAGTGATTTTTTAATAAATAGAAAACAGATCTGTATCAAACTAAACTATGCTGAGTTTCCTCGATCAACTGCTGAGGACAAAATATTCTTTTATGAACATAATTAATACAGGTATTTTTATAAGAAATAGTTTTTTTAACTGACTAGATCTTGTCTGATTATTAGCTGATCTTTATAAAAAATATTTTAAAGTAGGGATTGCAGAAAATATGTCAAGTGTCTGTATGTGGCACTTCCAGCAGTTTCATATAATATACATACAATGTCGTTAACATCGACATCAGGTAAATCACATGTATTGGATTGCAATGGAAAATTCAGAACCTCAGAAATAGTAGACTGGATTAGTATAGGGCTTGTACATCATGGTGAGTATTGTTTCAACTTAAAAACTTTATTGTGCAGGGACTATGAGTATTTGAAATCAAAATCTACGATGTTATCGAATGGGTTTGCTACTGGTGTTATGAAATGAACCACTCAGGAAAGACAGAAATTTAGACTAAATCACCAGAAGATTGAATGGTCAGCACTGAATATTTAATGCTATGAAAGATGAGTACTTGGAAGATGGGGAAGATTGATTTCTCAGATGTTGGTCAGGATTATGTGAATACTATGTCCGCAACTGATATATGCTGACTTGACAAGAAAAAAATAACAATTAGCCATACATGTACATATAGTATTGAGTCTTCAGTGGGTTTAGTTCAAACTGATTGTAACACTGTCAAAGCTGGAGGGGCCCGCTTGAATATTTCAAGGTGTATAAGGTGGACAATACTGCAAAATTTACTCAAGTGTTTGACAGTGTAGTGGTAATAACATAGTGTAGAGTTAAAAAAAAGGTTGAATTTTGAACTGATGTATTTCAGAATTTGAAAAGTCCTTTAGTTTTGGCAAGTACTTTGCTTACGTGTTTCGTAGGAAAAAAAGAATGTGCACTTAAGAAAATCATGTGATGTCACTCCCGTCAGCTGATCTTCATTGATAAGATAAATTCAGGAGCCTATAGATAATTAACATAGTGTCAAAACAACCTCTCCACTGAAGTAGGTCAGATGATGCATGTGTCGGATTTGGTGACATGTGTCTATCACTCTGCCCCACTGATCAGCTGTGGGCTGAAGCGAGAGACAATCACACCACTCCCTCAGATGATAATAGGTATGGTTACACACCATTAAGCGGAGAGATAAAGCACACCTAGATTTGGGTTTGGCTAGACAGGAGATTAAAATTGATATATGTACAATGTCTAGGGCCGATAGGTGAAATTTGTAACGTTTGGTCATCAGGAAATAGTATAGATTTTGACATTGCTATAGTCTTTCGTGTATAAATGGTTCATTTTTTTTTACTTATTTCATAAAAATTACAAACCCAAAAAAAACATTTTTCCGGGTAAAGACAGTTATGCTTGTAGACATCAAATGAAGATGGTGATGAAGATAATATGAATTTACTGGTTTACATTCCAGAAACTTGAAGGGAAATAACTTGGTCACAAGTCATACAATTTGGATGTGAATAAGTACTCTTTTGTCTTTAATATTTGCTAGAATCAGAAAAGCTAATTAACTATTAAGTGAAATATAATTTGCAAGGAATACCAGTATGTTTAAGTTTGACTTCTGGAATCTTCAATTTGTCCATGGACAGTTGAAAAGGGACAAATTTTGATGGTTCTCAGGTAGTGGGGTGGCCTAATGGCGAAGGCGTCTGCTTGTCACACTGGAGATGCGGGTTTGATTCCCCACGTGGGTGCTATGTGTGAAGCCCATTTCTGATGTTGCCGGAATATTGCTAAAAGCAGCATATAACTCAACTCACTCACACACCCTGATGGTTCTGTGACAAGATGGAAGCTGCGGGGTCATTCTCCGAAACAATATCTTTGTAATCTTCAGATGTCATATGACACTAGTTTGGACACTGGCCAAGCTGACTGTCTAGCCATTGTCTTGTTCTGATATTTAGCACATGTTGAGGAGAGGCCCAGGTGGCTGACCTTGGTCATGTAATTGACTGTGTCACAATACAATATAAAGACACCGTGTGATGAAGAATATTGTGGCTCAATGCATCCTTACATGCTCTGATTTCGAGTCCCGAAGAACTACTTTTGATAAGGTGTTTTATCTCAGTACATTAAAATTATGTCTTACCTTTGAGGGGTGGTTGGGTAGCCTAGTGGTTGCAGCATTGACTTGTCTCACAGAAGACTTGGGTTTGAATCCCCACATGAGTACAAGGTGTGAAGCCTGTTGCTGTTGTCAAGCAGACCTTGTCTGCTCTTAAAATGTTTTGAGTTTATGAAGTTGATTTTGATGTGCGACAAAATCAGTCAGACACTGCTTAAAATAAGATATATATATTTTGTTTAAGACCGTACACCATTGCTGTGGTACGTATCTGCTATGTTATCTAAACTATTTCGCATCGTATCTGACATATTTTATCTAAACATACACTGATATGGTCCTGACCTAGAGCTCTTAGGTATGTTTTACTGATTGAATATCTTATTTCATGTAGCTCAAAACTTTGACTTACTGAGCTTTCATGTGCCTACCTTGATTCTTAAGGGGTTCAAAATGAATGACAAGGATACTTATTAATAATGAAGCATTTATTGAATGCTCTTTTTGGTTTGGGGAACTTAACACTAAGTTATTTACTAAACTTGATTCACATAAGACATATTTACAGGGTGTCAAAATATCTATAGCACGTAATTACATTGAGGCGGTGCTTGGTGATCAAATCCCTCAGGTTAAAACCCGTGATTTTTCTGAAGATGTAAAATTCATGAACCACTGTGCAACCCTTGTTCATGATGATTAGCTGTTACAGCTTCTGAGGGCTCCTGGCAACAAACCTAATCAGTTTGGTCTTCAAAGGACGAAAATAATCCACTGATGTTGTACAAATCTAGTATGATGTTCTACATGAAGACATTCATACCACAAACATTCTTGTTGGGAGATTCAAAGAAAATAACACAGGCTTGTCATGTTTGCATTGGTCATCTAAGTGCAAGGGACCCCCAACAGTGACCTTGACTGAAGGTCAAGCTTGACCGCTTGACCATTGATGAAAGGCCTCCAGCGATAATCAGGCACACGAGATTTGCGAAGTCTCATGAAAGCCAGCTTGCGGGGTGATTTTCTGCTTAGTATGCTAAAGGTGTGTATCACGGGACTCCGTTTGGTTTAGTGTGTCAAGATGGTTGGGGCAAGTCTGGCCTAGAATACGGACAAGGATAAACCATGCAGGTATACACTCAGAAACGGGATGATAGCTGACGAACAAGTGCCACTAGTGTTGATTGTGACCATGTTTCAGGGTGACAATGAATGTGTCACTGAAATATTGTTAGGTCAAATGACAATGTTTTACATGATCTACATCAGAATTTCCAATGAACCAAGTGCATGAAATAAAAAAAAATATACGCGTAAATGTATTGGTGTGCATTAACTGGCATTAACTGGCGAAAGATGCTATTCATTCACTGGATCACTGGAGTTAGCAGTGAACATTGTATTGCTTATTGCTGATTGTATTGTATGATTTATGAAAAAGTATTTTGTGCATATTGGTGATTGTATTGTATGATTTATGAAAAAGTGTTTTGTTTCATTGTCCTCTTGCTTTACAACATCTGAACAAAGTTGTCATGTGATCTTGAATGATTGCTATGGGTGTAGGTTATAGTGAAAGTCTCATTTGATATGGTCTTAGTTTAAGGTCAGTGCATTGTAATTATTTTCGATGCTAATTTTGTTAATATTTGAAAAAATAATCATTGTGATCAGTGTATTTTGTGCTGAATCTGAAATTAAGAAATATGTCAGTGGACCTGGCAGAGTGGCTGTTCCTACAGTGTTTGACCTTCCCTGAGACTCTTCATTAGAGGATATCTTCAAAAAACCTGACTGATACAAATTATTCATGATAGAGATGAAGACTTCATGAAAAATGCATGCATTTTTTCCTAAAACATTTGAGATCATGGTAAATATGAAGTCTTGTTCCAACTGCAGAGATTCACTTGCATGTATACTTGCGTTCTGCTTCTTCAGTGAAATCTTATCCTTTGCTGAAGGTTATGTTTGTGTACATGCAATTTCATTTGTTACCATGGTTACCATGGCTCATCTTTGCCTTGGAATCATGAGGGAAATAGTTTTTTGATAGACTAGCAACTAGTAACTGAAAAGAACATATTTACAGATAAAACAGTTCATAACATATAAATAAAATATAATGAAAAGGAGCCCTTTGACTCTCCATATTTTCAGGAACTGGGGAAATGTAGACTTGCCATGTTCTAGACTTGGATGGGCATACTTGGATATATGTGTTTCATGGCACAAATGTATTTTGTGGCATTGTTAGCCAAAGTCGAGTGAATATTTTCCGGTACCAAATGATGTGTTGAATACCTGGATGAAATTTGACATGGTGTGTTGGTAGTTTTATAGTTGTGTGAAACTTGTTTGTTGTTGTATGCAATATTCAGCAATATGTAAGCTATATGATGACATTCTGTAAACAGTCAGGTTTAAAACAGACAATTCTTTGATCGACATCTTCGCAGAGGTCTATGCATTTGGAATATCATAACGTGCATCAGCCAAGAGCAGAGATCTGGGTTCAGAGGTACAGATAAACTGTGCATCTGTGTAAAATATGCAAATATCTATGTGAAAACTTAGTTCCTATTATGGTTATTGCAAACAAATACACTTGAGCTTTTGTTAATGCTCAATAAATTTGATGTTTCATGCGGACAAACTAAAGGAGATAAAAAAAATAACTGAGGCATACTGAGAGGTTTTATTTCAGCTCCTGAACTTGGCAGCTTACAGCTTTTGTTTTTATTTTCATATTACAGATCAAATATAAATAACAAACATGCAGTCTAAGTAAACTTAGTCTCAGTACTTTTCATTACAATCCACAACTGAGTCTAACAAAACTTAGCAGGAGGTCGCGTCAGGTAACATCTGGGCGACCTATGACCGTCCAATCAAACTCGGGAAGGCCGAACAGATTTAACCAGTCAGACAACAGCTATTGTTTAGGGTTTGGCTGGACTTAAAAAATCGCTAGTCATGGCCACTGATCCCTCAACATAACGAAAATCTGCATAAAACGCAGGTATTTGGTCTGTAGTATATATGCTTAGGGCTTTCTGATGACATGGTTACCATTAGCTAATATATCTGCCAGCATAGATCCTTGAATATTGACAAAAACGCTATTTTCAGTGACTGTTTACTCACTGCTGACACTGTTGCAGCGTGCTCCATGTGCATATAATGGTAGCGATCGTATGGAAAATAGTGTTTGGAATCGGTACAAACCTTTGTGAGATAGAAAGGTTGAAAGGTATGTGCGAATGTCCACTTTCACGATTTGGTAAGCTTTGTTCTGATTGGTCAATCTCAAAGGCTACCTGATGCGACCTCCTACTAGGGTTTGTTAGACTCAGCAGTGTAACGAAAAGAACTGGGACTGAGTTTACTGAGACTGAACAAACATGTAAACCAACATTTAAACTGCATTATGTTTTCATGTTTGTTGGAAAAAAAGCGCAAGTACCAATTCGGTTTGAGTGAGGTGGGTACAATGTAATTATTTGGTTACTCAAGGGAAAACTGGGAAACCCAGTTGATAAGAACACAAGCAAGTCTGTAGCTCAGTTTGATCCCAGATCCTCACTGGATAGTCCTTTACTGTAGCGGTGGAATAAATCCTGATTTGAAAGAGTAGCCACTAGTGTGTGTCTGAAGAATTTGACTCTATGGGTGGCGGGGGTGGGGGTGGGGGTGGGAGGGAACTGCATTTTTGCCTGGACGAAGTCCTTCAAAAGCCTTGCCTGGCTGGTCGGTTGTGGGGAATTCCAGACAAAACAGCTGGTCTGTAGCCAGACTGACCACTTGACCCAAATTGACCTGCAAAGGGATAATTAGTCTCATTTTTCTTCAGCAGAACAAACAAACTGGCAACTGTTTATCCTGAATTCTATTCTGTAAACATGTTGGTTTACATTGTCCAGTGTGTGCACCTTATTACCTAGTGGTCATTGTCCTGACTAGCCACGTGGTCAGTGGATGGGTCATTACCCTAGCATGCCTCACCTATGGTAACTTTCATCCCCTGGCCTTGGGAGAAATACCAGGCGTAACTTGAGTCTGAATGGAGAGTTTATTGCTAGTTTTCTCCACATAATTGCAGTTGTTAGGAAAACCATATGCTGCCCTGGCCTCAATGGTAATGGTGCGTGAAGGCTGGAATGTGTGTGTGATGTCATTGAGGTCAGTGCTGATGGTCAGGGAGGTTTATTTATGACCCTGAGCTTTGCAGGAGCCTGTATCCATGTCAGTCTCCATCTGTCAGAGTTTGAGTTCTCCTGTGCCCTCAGTCATGGTGTCGATGTAAATAGTGCTTCTTGTGCTTTTGAAATAAAGTCTTCTTTTCAGTCTTATTTTGTGGAAACATTCTGAACTTGATGAATGATGTGAGCAGTATTTTACTTTGAAAAAAGAGAGTCATGGTGATTCACAGTATTTTTTGGGTGGAGTCCTTTTCAATATTTAGGAGTCATGAACATTTTAGAGTAATATTTATTTGTGGATGTTGAAAAGCAAGATTTTTACAAAGATTTTGTTGTTTTGTTTTGCATTGCCCTTTACATGTTGTCAGTAATTAATAAATAGTACCAGCATATTTTTCACAGTTAGATTCAGTCATACCAGAATAAAGTATACTGAATAAATAGTCTTGCTTGTGATTTATTCATTGTAGCATACAGTTATTAACATGATTTGAAAGTAATATCTAAATTAATGAAAATGAAAACTTGTCATCGGTTCTATTGAAATGAATTCTGACAGACACTGATAAAAGTTGAGTCAAGCTTGGACCCGTGAAGGTCCCGGGGTAGAAAAGGCCTTCAGCAACCCATGCTTGTCATACGAGGCGACTAACGGGATCGGATGGTCAGCCTTGGTTGGACTTCGTTGACACATGTCATCGGTTCCCAATTGCGCAGATCGATGCTCATGTTGTTGGCCACTGGATTGTCTGGTCCAGACTCGATTATTTACAGACTGCTGCCATATAGCTGAAATATTGCTGAGTGTGGCATCAAACGAAAAAAAAAATGAGTCAAGCTTGACTCCTCATATAATAATATTTTACATAATTAATGTGTCAAATATGCAGGAATCTTGTGTCATGTGAAACCCTGTATAACAGACAGTGTTACGATGGAGTCTTATCGAATTAATGCTGCTTCATTTTGAAACAGTTTGTTGTTCAAGTTGGTCATGGCTGATTTAACATCTTTACAAGATTGGTTGCTTGGCAATGGAAAGGGTTGCTAGGGTCTTATCATAGAAGCTGCTTGTGATGTATCTTTAAATAGTGGTTAGGTGTTCATTGAGCTTGTTATCAGGGTTGACCCATTGAGTGCTGATATGCAGATGGGGAGTCTTGTATAACATGATAAAGTTGTCACAGGGGTATGAAGGGGGAGAGGGGTGATTGATGCACGGGCACAAGGTTGAGATGATGATGATATCAGATTAAGATGCTGCTCCTATGTCATAGATGTTATCTGGATGGGCATGTGATTGGGGTAAAATGCTGCAGCATGACCTCTGAATGAAATGGTTGTATACAATATCTTGTAAAAGAGGTTCTCTTTGCACTAATTGAATTAATTCATAATTTTGGCAAAGACTTCTCTCAGATCAAAGTGCTATATCATAATGGTCACAGGGTAATGTTAACATGAAGACTCATAAAAATGTAATATTGTAGAAACTGTGGTCTTCATTGCAACAGTGTTAGGAGTGTTTGGGGCAACAAAAATGGGTTTTGGCTGTAGAGACTTTGTAGTCAGTCGGTTCTCCATAGAATGCTATACAATGTATACAGTCCTTTAACCTAAAAGTGGCATTGTGAAGAACAATATGGGAAATTTATTGCTCTTGTGAGCATTTCTTGGATCTTTGGTACTACAATTATAGGTTTTCAGTTGATACGCTAGTGTCACTCACAGCTTTGTTGATGTGACATAGCTACAATACTAGTATCATAATGTCATAGAGAGCATGAATGAACTCACTTGTTTTTCATACACATCAGTTCTGTCCTTAAAGTTTCTACATTATGTAAGTTAAAGCAAATGGTTAAAAAGCGTTGCCTGTCATGCGAAATATTCAATTCCCTGTGGGTGTACAATGTGTGAAGCCCATTTCTGGTGTCCCATGTCATGGAATTGTAGGAATATTGCTAAAAGCATCTCAGCCACTCTAAATTGAGTTGTCAGCATTCATGATCCAAGGCTCTCTGGGTGCAGACGGCCATTCAGAGTGATTGATGAAACATTTTATTGCAACCAAGTAGCTAGTAGCTGGAGTTATCTGACCACAAGGGCCACACAGAGACTAGGTAACAGTGGGAGAGGAAGTGTGGCAGAAATATGAACTCGCCCTGGTCATAGCAGAGTGATAAATTGTGCCTCATGCACCCTTACCCTACATGGGGCAAAGTTCTTGACCCAGGGTTAGGAGTTCAGAGTTGTTGCCCCTGATAAGGTTGATATTGGTGACATTATTGCATTTCTTGCACATGGCAAGTTGGGAGGTACAGGTGTTTGTCTGCTGATATTGACTCTTATAGACAACATGGTTGGGAAAACAGATTAGATAAGATATCACATGCGAAATACTGCCATGTTGTTGTCAGCTGGACAGTCTTCCAGAATTTTGTGTTAACGTTTCATAAATTGTGCTTTTGTTCTATGTGTTCATAATAAACATCATATAAATGCCACTGTCGTTCATCGAGCGGGGTTGCCTATTGGTTACAGCGTTGACTCGTCATGCTGAAGACCTGGGTTTGATTCTCCACATGGGTAATACGTGTGAAGCCCAATTCTGGTGTTCTCCACTGTGGTATTTCTGGAATATTTCCAAAAGCAGCATTAAACCATATTCACTCACTCTTTCATCACACAATCACAAGTATTTGTTGAAATTATCATCACACACTTCTTGAAAAGTGACGAGTTGACAATTGACAACCAAATTTTAATCTACTTGATTTTCAGTGTCTTATTTGCTGATAATTTATTTAAATACTGAATTTATTGAAAAGATTGTGTTCATTAGTGATGCTATTGATTGAAATGTATATGTGTACTATTAGTGATCTATATATCAATAAATTGCAGCAGTCAGATTAAAATCAGGTAGTTTTAAAAGTTAATTCCGAGTTTCAAGGATAAAGATGAGATTGCAAGTAAGACTAGAGTAGTCTTGACTGTGTAAAGAGATATTGTGTGAGACTTTTCCTTTCAGTGATTAACTAAATGAGTCAGTATTACATCTAATCCATTACATGTATTCCTAGGAGATCTCATTTAAATTGTGAATTAGGAGAAATTTTAGCTCAAATCATTGGCAAATTGACGTCATATTGCAAAGTATTCCCAAGGCTATGATAGATTAGGGAGGTTATTTTTGGCTGTAATAGGTTGCAATATGCCATTGGACGGAGTTCAGAATTCCGACATATGATTGGAAATGAACGGAACTAATCAAGAGTGCCAATAAATGGAACAGTGCCAGCCATGTCATAGAGCGTGATGCAAAGGAAAGACTTCATCAGAACATGGCTTGTGCCATGCTGAAAGGACCCTTCTTACAGATCAATAATTCTGGATATTTTTTAAACGAAATTATCATTGCTGTGGCTTCCAAATGATTTGGTGATCTCTCCAAAATGCCATACCTTCTTTCAGGGCTTGATCCAGTTAAATTGGATATGGACAGGAAGGAAAGTGAGGTTTCCAAATGGCGTGATTTCTCAAATCATAAATTCTGATCTTTGGTGAATGGTTTCTGGTGTGTTTGAAAATGTCAGGTTGGCCAGGACAGAGACAAAATGTTAGGTCTTTGATGTTCATTGTTTGAAGTTAATGTTTAGTTAATCATGCTGATGATTTTATTGGTCGCAAATGTCAGTGAATAATTTCTGTCAAGAAAGCTTGTATTCTATTTGGCCTGTCTTTCATTTTACTTTCTTTTGGTATATTAAAGAATGATCTTCACTGACTAAACCCTCCCCCCTCTCTCTCTCACTTTCTCTCAATATATATATATATTGATAGTAACAAACAAGCCCATTTAAATTGAAAAGGAGCCCCGGGCAGATTCAGAGAAACCTAGACTTTCTTCGTTTAGGGCTTTACCAGTAGGGAAGATAGTGTGGTTCTACCTGTCTGTGTGTGATATTTATTTGCCAATTTGTACTGATTTTCAACCTGACTACACATCTATTTCTAATGAGGTATACAGGGAAAAAACAAGGATGTTTTCTTTCTCAAGAGGCCACATGAGATTGTTTAAAGAGCAGTCATACATTTCTAGCACATAGACATGATAAAGGAAAAGTAAAAATGATATTTTATTCTCAAGAGGTCACTGTGTATGATGACATTGTTTGAATTTGACATTAGTTGCCAGTAATTGACACATAAACTATAACCAAACTGCCTGTCTGGCAGTTCATTTGTAAACATGCCATCTTGCCAGAGCCAAAGTTGGCCATGAGGACTTAATCAGAGTAATCCCTCAAACTGGCTGTCTTGTCAGTTCTTTATGGCTTTGGTCTGGAGCATTCTTAATCAAAGTCATTCAATGACCATAACTGTCAAAATGCTGATTCCGCAAATTCAAGACGAATTCCACTGACCAGGTTTCAAATTTGAAAGGACATCTTGACAAATTACAATCCCTGCCGTTTATCAGCAGAGAGGGATCATTGTATGGGTAGAGATTCTCATTAAAATGAAAATGCTTTCTCCCTCTGGTTGGGGTTTGTGGTGAAGCTCATTCTCATTTTCCAAATCAATTTATTCAGTCACAAATTGGGAGTTTTAAATATGCAAATAAGGCAATAAAGACATGCTAGCTGTTGAGTTCTGAGGGTGATCATGTGATTAATGTTCTTCACCATATTGGCTGGACCTGACGATTGGGATGTGTTAATGCTAATTTGCATATGTATTGTTTCATCATATGTTGTAAAATGCCAGGATATGCTCAAGGTTTGGGTTATTCTGGTGATAAATATGCATTTCTATTCAGCTGGAAGCATGACCGAATTTAATGAGTGCATGTTTGGATTGAAGTCTCAAACATTCACAATTCCACAGATTTCTGTGATCATGGAGTTTTGATTTTTTTCAAGGAATGTTGAAAAATGAAATGAAATTTGCATGTGGTGTTTGAAATCAGTAGTTGATAATCTGGTGTAAAACCTGACCTGTGTCACGACATGGGGAAATATCAACTAATATTCACATCTTGCTAATCTAATTGACTTTTTACATCTTCAAATTTAGGAGACTGATGACAAGCGCACTGTGAGGAACTGGGGATGATGCTGAACAGAATGATCAGTTGATGCTGATAGATTTGGGAAAATATTTTCTCAGGATTTAAAGGGAACTAGATTTATGAGTACCACAGATTCTATAATAGATAACCATGACTGTTTTGAAATCATAAGTTATTATAATGACATCTACCTGGTTGATATTTGACAAGAATGATACAGGAAGCCAGAATGTAAGGTGTCTCATAGTCTCTAGACCCACAAATGTGCAAAAAATCAATCCAGTTAAGATCTCTAATGATTCTGCAATTCTTTTCAGACTGTTCTTTAGCATTGCTCAAGGTCACCCTGGAATGATGGTCAGATGTCTGTTAAATGAAATATTTCTGTGACATAATGTTAGTCAACCTAAATAACAGAGTGTAAATTCAATATACATGTAGTCAAATTGTGATGTATAAAACACAAAATGCAGTCACTGTTTTTATTAAACTAGACTAGTAATATAGATGTATTATGTTTTAACATTACTGTGCATGTATTTCCAAACACACACTTGAAATGCTATCTTGGGCTAATCTTTACACAACTCTGAGTATCAGGCAAGCCTCTTCAAGGGGGCTTAAATCATGTTTGAAAGAGAGACTGATTATCTTGTACACTCTTGCTATCAAGACTGGGGAAGTGCTTACTACCAAGCAGAGCTTTTAGTGCATCCCTGGTGATGGGGCATGTCTGCATTGAGATTATGTGTAGAGATAGGACGGTGAAAGAAAGTGAACTTATAAGGTTCAAAGTTCATAGTGTATTTAGGTAGTGCCAGATCATGACATGGTTCTTGTTTTGAGGTCTTGAGTTCACTGTGCAACTGGGTGCATTTAGAGTTCCATTGTGAAAATGAGCAATGTCCTTGAGCGCTTGTAAACTTGAAATTGAAGCTGGTAGATATCGTAACAGAAACAGATAGTACTGCACAGTAGAATGAATCTTATATTGCAATATGCTTTTCAAACAATATGTATTGTAATATTTCTTTTGAGAAGGAATATTTTGGGTGAAGAACATAAGGTTTTGTGGTATCTTTATGGTTTTAATCAAAATCCACCCAAACTACATTCACAACAAATGTGTACTTCATTATCCAATAATGAAACAGCATGCTTTAATAACATAAATTTTATGACAAACATCGAGCCCCTAACTATGCAACCTCTTGTAGAGTTTGCTGTTATCAAAATGTTAACATGTATGTTTAGAGACTTGTAATGTAGAATATACGACTGACATGCGCAGTTGTGTCATTCACTGTATAAAACTGAATTTCTGAATATATTTCAATACATTTCTTTTTTTTAACATCGGTTTTTATTAGAGCATCTGTTTCAATTTTATAACAATAGCCACATGAGAATCTAAGAAACCGTATGCTCAATTGGTCAGTGAGCAAGGTGACAGAATAGACTTATAGAAGAGAATGGAATCTTGAGAGAATGTGTAGGTTGAGGGAGCGAACAATATTGGGGGTGACATCGGGTGATGGTGTGAGTAAGTTGTGGATAGAGGGGGTGACAGTAGAGTAATGCTGAGTATAGGAGGGGTGAATGTGGGTGTGGGAGTGTTGTGGGAGCGGGGTTCAGGAAGAGGATGAAGGAAGATGTGTGACACACAACCCTTAGTTCAGGAATGGAGAGGTCACAAGTTGAATCTCATGAAGGTCCCAGCTGTGATTTTGTGACTTGTATGTAAATATGTTGTTGACAGTTTAATGATTGTTGGAGTTGAGAGGGGGTAGGTTTAGCGGCCTGATAGGGAATGGGAAAAACTCATTATTTTTGTCATTTGATTTGGAAATGTTTAAATTCACTGTGGCTCTGATTAAAATGCATGGTGTCTCATCTCAATAACAACTTTTATGGATTTTGACTTCATAGACACATCCCCTACATGAGGTTTATAGATATTATGCAAATTTTCAAGTTTCCTTTGAAAAATTAATAAAAGTAGCTTGGGTAATGAAAACATTGATCGATGTCAGATTGTAATGTTAGTATTGGAGTAGTGTTGTACTGTCAGTATAGGATGAGTGGGGTTTTTTAGGAGGTCATTTCCATTATATTTAAGTTGGTTTTGATTAGGTATGACATAAGGCACTACATAGCTGTTTAATGAACCTACTCAGTGACATGTACTTAGCTGAGTAAAATCACTGAAATACCCAAATAATTTGGATAAAGGAAACTAAAATACCCTCTCAACATTCTTTGTACCTACTCCCCCAAAACATACAGAGGGTACAGTACCCATGTGAGACAGTTTTTATCTGGATGTCTGGAACTGAATGTTTTATCTTACCATAGAATTATGAGCTTGGCCTTTCAGGAGTAGCTAGTGCCATGAGTTGATTTTGTCATTTCATAAATAATGTAATTGTTGGTATTAAGCAGAGTGGCACTTTGATTACTGGAAGCTTGGTGTTTCTTCAAGGCCCAAAATAGTGACACAATTAGAACTGTTTTGTGAGTTTTAATTGCTTTTGGGATTAAATACTTTTTGTCAGTCATATATGTTGTTGTAAAGGTTATAAATGATTGAGTAAATCATGGCAGTAAAACAAATATCCATAGCAACAACATAGTTTAGTGAACCATGGTCCAATACGATGTATATTTCCAGCTGTTGTGAAGTGAAATGGCATGATGCCACGAGCATTGTTTTTTAATGGACAATTAGGCCCTGGTTGTAGGAAGGACATAACCCATTCTTTTTCAACCATCCATTCTCAGTGGAGGAAACATTTATCATTAATTCAATCACTTGAGATGGTTCGAGGATAAGAACCATCCTGTTCACCACCCGTGCACTTGATTAAAAGTGACAAGAAACCTACTGTGAATGTGTACATTTGCTTCCAGTGTTGCCTAAACAGCTGTCACGCTTTTTCTGATGTGAATGAACAGACAAAGCAGATGACGCTTGTTTATATATGAAGTGACAGGTCAGGAGTTCAATCCTGTTGTGATTTTCAATGAATATGTGATTTATGGTAAAGTTCATGGGTTCAGTTTTTATATCACACTCAGCAACTTTTCAGTCATATCATGTCATGTTTGTGTTCAGATAATGACAGGAATGGTTAAAAGTGTTTGGCTAAATTTCAGTGTAATGTAATTCAGTCATTTGCTATTTAAGAGCCATTACTTAAACATTTGCAGTTGTAGTTTATGCACATTTAATTTCTTGGTGATACTATTGATGTATTACCAATCTGTTGATCAAATATGTGGAAAATCTTTTGGCTATGGGCAAATATTGACCTCTGTGTTCAGATATTACGCCATTAGTTTTCTGGATAAGTGTGGTCTTATCCCACTATTAGCAATATTCCAGCAACAAGGATGGCTTAGTGGTTAAAGTGTCCAATTATCACGCTGAACACCAGGTTTTAATTCCCCACATAGGCACAATATGTAAAGCCTATTTCTGGTGTCCCACAGAGTGATATTGCTGGAATATTGCTAATAGAGGCATAAAACTAAACTCAATCACTCACTCACTTTAGTCAAACAGCACTGGTCAAACATACCCCATCAGCAAACACTTGAACGTGTGGAAAATGGCTTCCAGCAACATTGTATTGTCCAGCAGTGGTGTATTTTAGGCTTGTTATGGTCTTCTTATCTCTGTCAGTGTGTTCATTTGTGAAGGTTGATTGCCTTATCATTGCAGTATCATCTAAATAGTCTGTTAACTGCCATAATTAGATGCATAAGTAGGTTAATTCACTGGTTACATGCCTGGAGGCATGTTTTGGAGTGTACACGTTTTTCTGCTCATGCATCATTGCATTGATTTTTAAGGAAAATGTCCATTTTGCAATGCTTTTCATACACTGAATGATCATTACTGAATGCAGTATTTAGGTTAACACTGGTAATAAGTTTATTGAGACGAGATGGCTTTTTGCAATGTTATGAGTAGAATACGGTGTTGTTTATGAGATCGCTGGTTGATAATGACTTATGATTGGTGTCTAAATATTGGACGTGTGAAAATTATGATTCTTCACAATTTGAACCTTGATAAAAGTAATGTAATTTCTGATGAGTTTATTGTAATCATCTGTTTGATGCATGTTTTGCAAGATTCATTATGGAAGCTTGCCATTATGGGTGGCGTGATACATCATGATGTGATTGACCTAGATGATTAAACTGACATTAGATGATTTTAGATGAATAGCAAGCTTGAATGTTATGTTTGATCTTGCATGTCCATTTGTGGCTTTTGTTTCATATTATACTGTGTGAATGCTGGGAGTCTGTTGTACAGACCCTGAAGTATATATATCCAAGAAAGCCCACGCAAGTCTAGAAAACGTGGCAAGTCTAGATTTCCTTAGCTTCTTAAAATGAAGAAAGTCTCAGGGCTCCATTTCATTATATTATTTTTTTTCACTATGAACGTTTTTTCAGTAAAATATGTTCATTTCAGAGACTAGCTGTTAGTCTAGAATGCTGGCTCTGTATAGGCATATAACCTTGATATCATCATCATCATCATCATCATCATCATCATAATTTGGGGTGGGGGTGTAGCCAAGTGGTTAAAAAATTCGCTTGTCACACTGAAGGCCTTGGTTCAATTCCCCTCATTGGGTACAGTGTGTTGCATCCATTTCTGATGTCCCGTACTGGGATTTGCTTGAATATTGCTAAAAGCAATATAGAACTATACTCATTGTTATTATGTCAGATTAGTTGATTGTTGAACAATATAACATATTTGTGTTTGTTGATTTTGCAGAGTCCAGATCGAGATGGGTGTGAAGGCAAGAGACACAAGGGGGAGGGGTCAGTATCCCCCCCAGGAAGTCTCCCAGCCCTGCCAGAGCACCCAGCTAGCATGCGGGGGATGTCAGCGTTCCAACCCTGGTCCCCAACAGTGCTCAATGCCATTAAGGAGGGCAAGCTGCTACCTACACCACCAGCCATTATGAGAGAAGGGTGAGTTAGAGATGATGTCAAAGTTGATGGAGTTCATCCTAGAGCTCAGTTTATTTACCCTTGTGAAAAAAAACATCACAGGATTGTGCAACTGTATTTTTAAGACATTTGCTGGCACATGTTTTGCATTGGCTGCCAATTAGCTAGCCTTTTGAATAAGCAGACAGGTGATCCGCGATATGAGCATAAGCATTGCTGTTCTTATTTTTTTGTGGAACTGTCTCCGTCAGAATGTACAGGTTGTTGAATCACCTGGTGCTAGTGGACTTAGGGGTGGTTGGTAGCGTTTGTTCTTCAGTGGAAGGCAGGGGTTCAGTTCCCCAAGAGTAAAATGTATGAAGCCCATTTCTGGTGTCCCCTGATGTGATATTGATGGAATATTCCTCACAGTCATTTAAACCATCCATCCATCCATCCATCCATCCATCCATCCATCCATCCATCCATCCACACTCGCTCACTCACTCACTTTAGGACTACGTTCTAGACCGACACTTCTACTGCAGGTTGCCTGGGATCCTACCTTCCTATCTACACACTGGTCCTCCGGTGCTGCTGCACCCAGAGAGAGTGGTGCCATACTCCGAGTCTGAGAGGTGAGCATCCTTAATTTTGTGCGTGTTGCTGGCACATTTTGGGCTTCATGTCAATCTGAAGCATGCAGTAAATGGATCCTGAAATCTGCTTGGCCAATTATTCGTGGTAGCAACCTTTTGCTAATGGCTTCTAGGCTGTTGCTTTCAAGAGGAGTCTATAACTGCAAAAAGGTTTCTCTAAAGTGGTTGTAATTCTGTAAACTAATATTATTATGGTTTTATTCAGCTCAATATTTAGCTTTATATTGAGAACTGTGGAATAGTTGTCAGATCTAGGTAGTTCTGTGGTCAGAAATTAGATGTGAGTGTCGGTGCCATACCACCTCTTAGGGGTTATCCCAAACGGTAACTAGTGATTCCTCCCAAGTTAGCTAACATGCCATGATGTTCATGTGGTACTTGTTAAAGGTGGCATCCAACCTAACCTCACTCACTCACACACAACACTGACAAACCCTTGGAGATCCGTGTTAGAACTTCATTAACTCATGCTTGTCCACTAGAGGTGACTAATGGGCTCGGGTGGTCAGGCTGGCTGACTTGTTCGACACATGTCATTGTATCCCATCGATACTTCAACTGTCAATTACTCGATTGCAGACTTGATTATGTACAGACTGCTGCCATAGAGCTGGAATATTGCTTAGTGCAGCGTAAAACTAAACTCCCCCACTCCCAACACTGACTTCCTTGGTCACAGCTATTGTCATTCAAAATGGCCTTTTTATGTAGATTTTCTGTTTAAATTCACCAGGTATGAGCGGCACTTCACACCAAATGTTGCTCTGGCTCCACCTCCTCAAGAGAAAGGAAAATCAGAAAACGGGGAAGTGTCTCCGACTCCCAAAATAATCGAAATTACGGACTCAACCCAGTTATCTCCGCCACGAAGCAGCAAGGAGTATCGAGAATACGACCTTCCCACCGACACAGACGATTCCTCCATAGGACAGTCTTCCCCTTCTGATGGTGAGTTCACTTAGAGTTAGCCCCCTTAACTTTCTGAACTTCCTTACATAGATTACTTGAGTATTATGTGATCTTCATCTGTAATTATAACACATCATGTACTGCATAATTTATTTCTGTACAACCTCTTGTGTTTTTGGGGTGAAATAGACTGAATGAAACTGAAAAATTGAAATAATCTTGTTCTGTTGTTCAGGAGAAGAGGCTCACACAGTTGATGGTGTGCGGGCCGAGAGTTCACTGGAGGCAGAAATGGTGATGATCCGACGGGCCCTAGATGGGAAAATACCCAACACGAAAGAAGCTAAAGATACCTTCATGCACGAGTTTTCCAAGCTGCGCACAAGACAAGAGGAGCTCCTCAACACATTAACAATAGCCAAAAACTCTCTCCAACAGGTACTTGTTACTGTTTGTCATTCATGTAAAGTCAAGATGTTAGAACTTGAAGGTTGTTATACAGTCATCAAAGTGTTTTATGCCTGTATGTACATCTTCAAGCTATACACAAGGGCTGTTGTGTGGTCATGTGGTTAAAGCGCTAGCTTCTCACATTGAAGGCCTGGTTCATTCCCCCACAGGTACAATGTGTGCAACTCATTAAAGATGCTTCTGTGTTTTCTAAATGTCCCAAACTGTTTGCCTGCCAAATTGATACTTTGGATTAATTTATAAAACATGTGACATGTGTCAGTCATTAATTTGCAGCATCAGTGAGCTTAATGCTGATGGTAATTCACTGTGTTCACATTCCACCAGCCAGAGAATCAGCAGGAGAGCAGAGATACTGGAAGCCGGTTAAAAGAGGGTTAATCACTGTACAAACAGACAATTGGGCGGTCCTTTTTGTGCTGAAATATGGAATAGACTGACAAGGATAGGAGGGCATGACAGTTATCATAAGTTAACTGTTTTCTGCCAGAACTAAATTCTGATGCTAGTTTTGAGAGCCTACCAGATTGGAGGACTGTCAGATTTGAGAGCTTCCATTGAGGCTCTACCATAATTTGTATGTTAACACCTGAAACTATTTCATGAATAGTGATTTGAAGCCAAGTTGCTTTTTTCTCTGTAGGAGGTGGCGGCAGTCAAAGGACGTATGCGAGACGGAGTCGAAAAGAGACGCAACCTGCAGAAGGAACTGGAACGGATACGAATTGAGTGCGAATGCCGTCTTCATGACCGAGAAGAAGAGAAAGAGAGGTTGCTTAAGGAGATCGATGTGTTGAAGTCCAGAGATGAATGTGAGGTAGGCGCTGGTGGTGTTCATGTTGTTGATACAGAAACTGATGGGGAACCCAGGGGATATTCTCTGTGAGAAATCAGCCATTTGTTTGAGATTTTCTGAACATGTGTTTCATAAGGGCACGACAGGAATTGTTGGGAACAAGGACTGTGGATGTTCAGTGTGTTCTAGGAGGAAATTCAGTTAGCTGTGGGAGGATGTTCAGTGTTGAGGGAGTGTTGGGTGGGTGGGTGGATGGTTGGTTTGGGTGGTTTGGGGTTTGTTCAGTGAGCAATGCTTGTATGTCGAGTGTGCTGTGGGTAGAGGAAGATGCATCTACAAGCACGTCGTCAAAAATTTGAGCTCCCAATATATGGCAGTACCTTCTGCAATACTGATACCATCACCACGATATATTGGGATACCAAAGTTTCACCTAAACATTGTTATAATGGATGGTGGTGTGGGTGGCCTTTCGGTAGAAGCCGTCATTCAGATCCGCTCATGGTTACAATGTATAAAGCTTATTTCTTGCATCCCCAGTCATATCACTGGAATAATGATAAAATGTCATAAAATCATATTCACTTCTTTCCACACCTGCTGATCAGGGTGGTCAGGCCTGCGGACCTGTATGGCACGTTGCTTCACAATCGCGATCAGTGCTTATGATGTTGATCACTGGTTTGTCTGGTGCAAACTTGATTATTTACATGTGACAGAATATTGTTAAAAGTAGCTTTGAACAACAATCAAACTTACAATATCGATAGAATTACTGTATATGGAGGTCAGATCTGCATTGGAGCAAGGCCACTTCTGATTGAATGATGGTATGAAATTTGTTGTTTACCTCATTGTTTCCAAGTATAACAATGGTACAGTTTACAGATATGTAGAGATCTGAACCTTTGTTGGTATTGTCATAGCGTGAGGTATGAGTTGTTAGATGCAAATCGTTAAGATTGCTGAAATTTACATAAACAACATTTTCTGTGCAGTCCTGGGAATTATATGAAAAAATGCATAGACAACAGAATTTATGTGAGTAGGTTAGGAAAATAAAGTCTGACACTGAAACTCTCAGCAGGCTGGGAGGGTAATCACATCCACATTGTCAGCAGGATAGGCAAATCGAGAGACTGCACTCCTGATGAAGTAAACATGTTGGACAACCCTCTGTTTGGGTTGAATTCTTGGCAAGTTTGGCTAAATGGCTGCTAGTGGCTCTGGCATAGCTCCACTAGAGGGAGCCACATGTTGGCATTAACTCCCCAACTGGGCCAACAGTGAGGAGCTGTAAGGAGCTTTGCATCAACTTTCAAGTTGTCAGCCGACCAAGGTCAGGCCACAGAGTTTCCATGTTTTCTGTGGATGTGGAGATTTAGAAACATCGAAAGCAGTTTTTGATGCTTATTGTGTGTAAAGAAACAAGGGTAGCTTCTGTTGTGGTGATTTTTTGTCTTAACAATGTGTGTACAGTCTGTATAGTGTTTAAATGGACATATTGTAGCAGGTTGACAGGCTTGTAGTAATGTCAGTAATAATGATACTAATAATCAAAATTTGAATATAAAGTAAAGATTTTGTAATGAATTTATGCTTGTCAGGTGATGTCCAGCGTTGGCACACACAGTATCTTGAGCTAATAGATGGCGTCACTTTTAGTTTGACTTGGGATCCAATCATCCTCTGACCCCGAATTAATGTAAGATGTAGAAAATGACAGTTACACGATTCTTTTGAATTGGCCCATATGTAACTTCTGACATAACCCAGTCAACGACACATAACCTTGACACACTATTAAGTTGTCAGCTGGAGGTAGATATTCCCTGATTTTATCTAAATCTGTAAAACAATACTAACAACTGTTCTAAAATAAGCACATGTAATGCAAGTCTGTGCACCAGAGAGTTTAGGCTCTAAATATGATTACAAGTGAGGTTATCGGCTCCCTGGGGAGTACACAACCCAAGCTGCAATTCTTGCATTGACGTTACCATCTTGACCTGGGGTTAGATTTTCAAAGCTAAAATTAACATTAACTTACGACCGTCTTAGTGCTAAGAGAGCCTTGAAAATCTAGGCCCTGGTGGGTTGCATCTTAATTTGAACTTAAATGTCGGTGAAGCAGTAGGCATGAGAAAAATGCTGAAATGTTGCTCACACAATAATCTGTACTGTTAGTGTGAGTCCTTCATGAATACTGCAAAGATCAGGTTATAATTAGTCTTCAGAAAAACATGCTTGCCTTCGAAGGCAGGTAACTAGTTGGTGTGGATTGGTGACTTGTAGATTACTGTTTGTGTAAAACTGTGAGGATTTGGTCCTCAATAACCCATGTGACTAACAGAATGTGGTGGTTCGATTCACCAACTTGGTTGATGAGTGTCTTCAGTGATATTGATACTTTTGACGTCAACCATGGGATTGTGTGGTTTAGACTGTAATTATATACTTACAACTGTTGTCACAGACAAGCACTTCAGCCTCTAAATATATATGGTTTTGATAGAAACAAACAATTCCTTATGACTTTGAAAATGAGGCCCAATATGAAAGGAGATTTAGACTTGCTTCATTTGGAGCTTTAGCGTTGTTGAGAAGCTAGGAGGTAGAGAAAATAATGCTGGTGCAGGGACTGTGAGGCAGTCTTTCATCATATTGCTGGAATATTGCTGAATGAGAGATTAAAATGCAACAACACACCACACCACACCACACCACACCACACCTGCACTTACTCATAATAGCTGTTCTATGTCATGATTCACTGTCAGTTTGTAGGAATGTTGTCTCAGAAACCAGTGAAGAATATACAAGGTGTGCAGCAGATTCTGTTCAGTTCCTGTTCAAGGGAGTCGGTACCATGTCCAAAATCTGGAACACAGTCTGTTCCCTGATGTTCCTCAGTGTCAAGTTTTGGACACAGGGAAGAATGGGAAGTGTCATCCACCAACAGGCCTTCCAGCTGCTTTGTGGCAGCCAGGGATTGTTTGCTGTACAGATAATCAGTACAAAGCTTTTATTAGTCCACCTTTATGTCCTACATTCACCACTTGGATGGTCATGTCTCTGCTATTAGGACAAACATTTTGGGACAGGTTTCGAGAGTCCTTGAACTGGAAAGTATGGTGTCTGGTCAGCAACAAACACAAGTTGATCACTATATCTGATGTTCTGTAGGTTTGCAGGACAAATAATTTAACCATTATGAGGGAAGTTGGAACACTTCTGCTTTCAATTTTTTTTTCTTATTTGCCATTATTTGGTCAAATGTTTTCCTTGATTTGGTGGTGTTAAATTGAATTAAATCCATGATTTAGAAAGGAAAGCGAAGAGGGACAGGACAGAACTTGGACAAAGGTGTCTGTTTAGACCACTTCGGAACCATTATTTTGTTTGTGGGGGTTTCTTTGAACTATTGGTTAAGATCAGTTGAGAATGGAGTCATCTGAGGCACAACACTTCTTATCTGTGTATGTGTCCAGGTTTCTCATCATGCTGAGGCTTCACCTTAATGCAGCATTTCTTCTCAACAGGGTGACTGCTACATCCAAACACTCTCTAGAAAGCGTATCTTATGCTTTAAAGGCTTCGAGAGATCTCAGTGGTAATGCTACCTTGTAAATATTCATCATTTCCAGAAATGCCTTGAATTTTGTGTTTATGATAAATTGCAAATCAAGGATAAATATTCTTTTAAAAATGTGGAGCTGCTTGCAGGCATTGCATGATCACATTTCTGGGTTCATGAATTGTGGAAAATTTGGGAATTTGTTGTATTAAATGTTACGAGAGGTATGCATTGTCACTTATTAAATGTTCAGTGAGGTGTGGATGGTCACATTAAGTGTAAAGTTAATTTAGAACTGCTGACTTTGTGCTTTGTCTGTCTGTCTGTTATTTATGTAATGAATAATGGTATTCTACTTGTCTTACAAACTCAAAAGCGATCAGTCCAAAAACCTTTGAATGTGAACTTTCCTTACTTCTTTCTGAATGAAACCCGTCACTTCAACCACTTTGTTGATATTCAGATAAGGAGAGGGTTTGACCTGGTCAGTTGTGGGTCAGCTCTCCTAATTGAAAAGTGATGTAACCCTCTTGTTAGGCCACAAACCTTTGGTCAGCATGTTTGTATGGCTCTCCAGTTATCAATTTGTCTATGAAACCAGGGAACAGTATAAGGGTACCACAGTTAGCTGACGTTCAGCAGATTTTTGAATTGCTTGGCAGAGTGGTTAATATAAGAATTACACTTATCAGAGGAACACACAAAGTCCTTGGTCCCAGCTACCAATTGTCAGATTTTCATTTTAGTGCAGTGGATTGCTGACTTTCGTGCTGGTGATTAGATGCTTACTACGTGTTTGGTAGACAAATGCTTACTCTCTCAATATCTATAATCATGATAGAAACAAAAAGTTCCTTCAGATTTGAACCCCCATGAGATGGAGAACAGGAGGAAATCTTCACTTGTTTCTTTTAGGGTTGCAGACTAAGGTCAAAGATGATAGGATTCACCCTCTGAATTTTATGAGATTACATACTTGACAAACAAAGTGTAATGTCATAAATGACATACATTACAAATGTCTGTTTAGACACTGGAAGAATGGTGTAGTTTCTACACTCTTGAACCCATTGTTTAGCCATCAACTGTTGAAAGTTTATGGCTCAAGTGTCCTCTGACTGCACAAATCTTAATTTTATAGGCCCGTTTTTATTAAAGTTTGTGAATGTGTGCATATAAATTCTGTGTTCCAAGATAATAACAGCACAATGGATGCAGGAGTTTATCAAGTATATTTTTATGTTTGTAGGCTTTGAAAGCAAAACAAACTGGTAATTGCAGGAATGCGTATTCCATTTGTCATCTGTAAAATATACAACTTTCAAATCTTACTCTTTATGTAAATGATGCATGAAGGTTCCCGGTAGAATAGGCCTTCAGTAACCCATTCTTGCCATAAAAGGTGACTATGCTTGTTGTAAGAGGTGACTAATGGGATCCCATGGTCAGGTTCGTTGACTTGGTTACAATTCATTGGTTCCCAATTGCTTAGATCGATGCTCATGATGTTGATCACTGGACTGTCTGGTCCAGACTCGAATATTTACAGACTGCCGCCGTATAGCTGATTGCAACGTAAAACTAAACTCACTCACTCTCTTTGTTTTATATTTTTAGACTATATCTGTAACGTTCCATCTTCCGTTCAATTGTTTACATGTTGATTAGTTGACTAGTTGGCATGTTGATTATTCCTGAAACTTGTACGAGTTGACCAGACTGAGATAACAATGACAATCCTGTTTTGAAAATGTGATGCACCTTCCATTCTGTCAATCAAGATAACGTCTGATGTCACTGATATGTGCTTAACCAGCATATTTATTCTAATATTTCATGAAAAAGAAATTTGGCATTAAGAGTACATTTGCCTCCAGTGCTTCATGTTGCTGGAAGCATTTTGTTAAATGTTTTGCTTAATGAACTGTTGAAGGATATGTAGTGAAAGTAATTTTGTAAGAAGATGCACATGTTCATTTTGAAATTTTAAAAATAATTGTTTAGTGTGGCTATTCAATCGGTTGACCTAATAATAAATGACATGAAACCATTCTAGTCTCTACTCACCGAGAACTGCTGCATTGTAAAGACTGTTTCCAAATGTTTTTTGGTTGTTTTCAGCTTGACATTTTGACTCGAGTTTTCCAGTGTCATTTTGGTGGAAGATTTTTAAAAAATCCCATCACTTTAAATTTGTATCCTCGTTTCATATTACCTTATCTCCAGCAAGTTTGTGACAGACGCTACCCACGAGGTACACTCATCAACTATAATGTACATTTATCACTGTCGATTCTGACATGAATATTTCTTTAGAGGTGGTATTCATCTGAACCTTGTGTTATAGTCGCAGATAGTGATTCTGTGACATTTTATTGTTGTGAGCTTGTATTTATATCTGTCTCGACCAAGGGTTAGGGAATGGAGACCACGAGAGACACGGTGTCTACTGTATCATGACACAGTGTCTACAGGGGTGACTGAGTTAGTTCACATGTGACTAGCGGGCTTTTTTTTTTTTCGCAGTGAGTGCTTGGAGTAAACAACCAGTTCGCCAGTACTTTAAGTCGGTTTGTTTTTGTGGGTTCATATTTTGAAGACACGACCCATTTGGTTTGTTTACTGTCTGGGTCAATATGTCAGGATGCAGGCGATTAAATAAGATTTAGGAGAAACTTTTTCTGAATTTGTGGTCGATTAATTATTTTAATCTTCAGTGACAAAAGTTGTATCAGAATTGAAAATTATTGTATTTCAGTTTTCGTTATATTATGTGAATTTTAATATATTTTTAGGTTTTAAATAATTGGAAAAAATATTTTTTTCTGTAATACTTATGTAAGAGTTTTGCTTAATTGTGTATTTGTACGGAACTGACAGTTAATACTTGCATGTGCATTGGAGACAGTTGGTGTATGTACATGCATTGCAGATAGTTGATACATGCATGTTGGTGCATTGCAGATTCAAATTCTCATTTGCAGGGATAAAGGGTTAGTTACTTAATGTGTAAATTGTTATGAAGTGTGAATTTCAAATTCTCTTTACACAGATTTCAAATCCTTTTGAAAGTTTGATTATTGTAGGCTGTAATACAGGAGGTAAATTTCACTGTCTTTTTTAATATTATCTTGACCTCAAGTTCCTGATTCAACCACTAACTATGCCTTCTCCCGAGATAATATTTCAAACATTGAAAGTAAATAAGTTTCATTTATGGAGTTCACAAAGTCGGGAGTTAAATCAAATTTCAAATCCAAGCATAGTAAATGAAAACTGAATTTAGTACAGTGAAAAAAAAAGGGCTGTATGTGACTGAGTATCCAAGGAGTATTCTGTATTGAGGTTGGCGATGAACAGGCTGTATTGAGGTCACAGCATCATCTGTGGGAGGGGACTTACGGGTGGCGGAGCCTACAGAATTGTACAATGGGAGGGGAGCTGCCACAGGTCAGCTGGTAAAGTCAACTAAGCACTCAAGCGTCACTGTGCTATCACCATGTGACCGCCTGTGTAGGCTGGGTGGCTGGTGCAGTGTTAGGGGAACTTGTATAATTATGTCTGTCGACTCACCTGATCTTGAGGTCAAGGTTGGAAAAATCAGGCTTGTTTTCCCTGGACAAATTGTTGTTTGGAAATGCTCCGGGTTGAATCCAGACATTTCATGTTGTTTAGATTGTTAGGTGTTTATTTCTTGGCATAGCTATTTTCTTGATGTGGGAAGTGATCCTTTCTGGCACAAAACATTTAGTTTTGAAATATGAAAGTATCCACATTATAGGTTTGGAAGCATTTTGATATGCTCTATGTAGTTAGTGAAATAACAGATATTTAAGTCCTGGGTATGAAAACCCAAAGCTGATATGTTTTTGTAAAATAGAATGCTTTCATGTTTTACATGATAAAAAAGGTAGGCACATCTGTGATAAGGTAGCAGTGAGAGGCGTTGAAGCTGGACTAAGAAATGTTGCAGTAATCTCTCTTCTTTCAAAATAAATCCCTCCAATTTCTTCATATTTCATTCCCCATACTTTCTTGCACTGATTGGATAACATTTCCCATAAGCAGACCTGCAGAGGCGACTATCACTTCACTTCTGTCTAAGAGCTCGACATTTCTAATTGATGGTTGCCATGGCAACGGGGTATTTTTTTTGTGATCTTACAGAAGCATTGTTGAGGCATGCACAGCCTTCACAAGCATGATGAAGACTCACTGTGAGACAAATCTTCTTTGGGGACTTGAGATATTGGCTGTGAGAAACTGTGAACATTTAAAGGTCGAGTAAGATTCAGCTTTTTTTCCGTCAACAAAATGCCACGAGATTTTCCTCCATGAAATTAAATTAAAACAAAAGTTAGTTTAGTTACAGTGCCATGTTTGCAGGCAGGTATTTGGGGAAAATTGAATTAAATCCCCAAACTAAAGCAGGATGAAACTAACTTAAACCAGACCTTCCCCCTCTTCTCCCCCCCCACCCCCCACCCATCTCATTTTGTGTCTTATTTATTTGCTTTTTATTGGTTTTTTACTCAGCATAAATCAAAAGCATATACATGAGGTTCTGTGGCTCCGTCTGTCCCACTGGGAAAGTAGAAATGCCAAAGTGAGATCCTTATCAGGAGTCTGGAAGCTAGTGGGAGCTCTGTACAACATAGACAGGTGGACATGGTTGAAAATACACACCAAGCAATTTTAGGAATGTTTTGTACATTTTCGTTGTAAAATGGTTATGAGTTAGCATGGACTTATGGTTTTGTAGTACATATTTTTTTGTTTTTGAATCTGAAACAAGGTAAACATGATTAGATTAGAGGGTTTTTAAAGTGTCTTTATTTTAGGTTTGTTTGTTTGATATGTCAATATGAACTAGCTTTACTGACTTAAGTTGCTGATTGTGCAGATGCAGATAGGCTTTGCTTGTGGATGTTTGCTAAATTGGACAATTTCAAGTTAGGAAGGGTACATGGGTATGCAAAGGCATTAAGGAAACACATTTACTTGTTGAGTACGTCTTTTCTACCAGCAAGTGGAGCCCCAGGTGAAAAATCACCAAAAAGTGACAACAAAATACTGATCGTTTTTAAAACATCTTTTTTATTCGGGTGTCCAAAATTCTGAAGCAGATCATCCGAGTTGGTCTGTTGATTTCATGTGACTGTGCAAAATTTGATTTGTTGCAGTTATTAGATTTTGTTTTAGCATGAAATTCATTGGTCTGAAATGAAATGAGACTTTAGTGTGCACTGATGCTGTTTTGACTGATGGAACCTGTAGTGGTGTAAATGATGGAGTATTCAACAGCTGTTGTATGAGACTCAGAGCTTGCTGCATTAGGATAACTGTTTATCATATATTCAGCAGGATATATATATGTAGTTTCAGTATTACATTCTAGGGACAGAGTTCACCAAGTTCAACTGTTTCATTTTAAATACTGGTTAATAATGCATAGGGCATTCTTAGTGTGTATTATTCAGTAGTAACTGATAGCATGTAAGAAGGCAAGGACTGAAGAGGTCTGAATGCTCAACCTGGGCAGTGAAACTTATCTGTGACCTGAGCGCTAATCTTGGATCAACAAGGGGCAATGATAACCTTTTTCTCGTGTCCAAAGAGACACAATGACATTTTGTTCAAATGATGCTATGTTTTGTTCTTGTCTTGAAGAGATAATGAAGCTATGACCTATTCTGTTATATGTTGTTTGATGTGCAGGAATGCCAGCAGAGACTGAGATATATTGCACCATATGTTTATTGTGTTTAAAAGGATCAGGGATGTGTATTATTGACACCATTAGTTCAAATAATTCACAGCTTTTTTCATGCTGGTTATTGAAAGCCCTGTTTTAACAATAAGCTCTGGGCAGAGCCCCATGAAGGTCCCAAGGTAGAATAGGCCTTCAACAACTCATGCTTGCCATAAAAGGCGACTATGCTTGTCGTAAGAGGCGACGAAGGGGATTGAGTGGTCAGGCTCACTGAGTTGGTTGACAAATGTCATCGGTTCCCAATTGCTTAGATCGATGCTCATGTTGTTGATCACTGGATTGTCTGGTCCAGACTCAATTATTTACAGACCACCGCCATATAACTGGAATATTGCTGAGTGCAGCATAAAAGTAAACTCACTCTGGGCAGAGCATCTTCCTTCATACCCACTTTTACTCACTGATGCCAACTGACATTAATATCAGCATGATGAACATGGTGACATCAAGCTTGTGGTCCCTAAACCAATGGTTATTCTCTAAATATGTATAACATGGATAGTACCAATTAAACCCATTGAATTGGAAAGGATCCCCAACCATTATAGACAAACACTTAGCCTCGGAATGTATATAATTTTTATAGAAACAAACATTTCCGTATAATATCGAAAAGGAGTGCTATACAGAATGGAAACTCAGAACCTAGAAATCTAGACTTGCTTCATTTAGAGCTTAAGCATTGCAAGGAGGGCTAGGTGGTAGGGAAAATAATGTGGTTCAGAGACTGTGAGACATACTGTAGCACCATTGGTTGTTGTTCCTGGGGCTACCACCAGGCTAGACTGCGCTTAATCTCTGAATATACATAATTTTGATGGTAACAAACACATTTATATTGAAAGGATCCCAAGTGAGATAATAAATTCAGAACTTGAGGAATTCTAGACTTGCTTCATTTAGGGTTCAGCTATTGCAGGGAGGCCAAGACAGTAGGGAATGTAAAGTTATTGAGGAACTGTGAGACAGTTGCTAGGCATATTAATATGTTATGGAACAGAATGCCAGGACTGGAACACAATCCACCTGATTTTCACTTTTTTTCTGAGAGTAGCTGAATGTGTGTGATGTTCTGTTCAAACGTGATCAAATCAGATTTGAAACCAATGAAACTTCACTGTGTGAATTTGTTTATTTTATTTCGGATTTTAAAAATCAAATGCTTTGTACTCAATTTTCTTATATTTATTTTGATCAAAAAGCCATTCCCTTGTCTGGTTGACATGGTAACGTGATATCCTCCATTGTTTGATCTCAAAGACAATGGATGAGATGACGGTACTCCAAAGTGATGACATTTCTTATCACAGATGCCCTGAGTGTAGTGTTAGAATGAATATTGCACTTTTCATTTTGAAGATGTCATTTAGCATTTCATTTCCAGATTTGTTTAGAGCATCAATTCTTCCATGGGAGCAGAAATTCATAAAGTAAATTAAGACAATGGATGAGATTTCTCCATTGCCTAGTCTTTTTCATGTGTTAAATGTGCGCTTTTATCATGAAATCCAGTGAGTGTATCTTCCACAGGCGTACAGATAAACTGCTTAATATGCTAATATTTAAGTGAAAATTCAGTTCTTATTATGTCTATTGCATACAAGTATTTTTGAATTTTTGTATTTGCTCAATAAATTTCATCTTATATGCCTATTCACACAAATGCCATATGTTAGTTTGCGTACCAGTGGTTAAGATAAAACAACTGATGTATATTTACAGGTTCTATTTTAGCACTTGAACTTTGTGACATCATGTCTTTCTTACCGTTTCACATATTACACATCACATATAAATAACAAACACATATAAATAACAAGCAACATTAAAACTTGATTACATTTTTACAGTTAATGGAAAATGGTAAATACCCATTTGAGTGTCAGTGAGGTGGGTACAGTTTGTGAGGTAACTAGAAGGAAAATTAGGATACCCAGGTGAGATGAACTCAGTGATCCAAAAAGTTTGAACTCATAGACCTGCAGAGTTATCTGCAGCTCTACTTCCACTCAGTGAACCAATAATGATGGTTCACTGTGGGTTTTGAGTCTTCCAAAGCACCATGATGCCAGGTGATGATAAATCAATCTATGGTCCAAGGGAAATAACTCTGCTTTGCAGTTGGACAGCCTATGTCATGTTTGCATACATAGTGCATTGAATATAGTTTGAGTAGGAGCCAAAGGGATTAATTATTTACGTTTGTGGTTGTTTGACCTTGCTGGCAGACAATATTTTTGTTGTCTGTGGATGTAAACATTTGATCTTTTATATTTTCAGGTTCATGAGAAATTTATTCAGCTAAACCGTGACTTGGCAAATCGCCTGAAGCACTTCGAGAGTGCTTACCATGATGCAGAACGGGAGAACGCAGTTTTCCGAGAAGAACTCAAACGAAAAGGCATCAACATCTCGGAACTGCTCCAGAGCAAACAAAAATACACGCTGTGCAACGGAACCACCGGAAAATCTGCACCAAGAATAGTGTCCCCAGAAAAACTTCCAGAAGGAATTGCAAAACAGGACTTTGTGTCATTCCGACACCCTAAATGTCTCCCTCCCAAAAAGGAGAGGGAACACGTTATTGATTGACTAGAAGAGAGGTCAGGGCAGAGACGCTGTGTGCTTGCGTAAAGCATACGATTCAGTGCCCCATGTACGTTTGAATCTTGTGACTGTTTATGCGGCGACGATTCAGCACTGCACGGTGTAAATGTTGTCCATATTTGAAGGCTGTGATTGTTATTGTGGAGCCTTTCATCCCTTTGAACCAACTTGGTCTGTGCCCCAAGCCAGGACTCTACCATTATGGTACAGAGGGATGATGGGATGTGCTGAACTATATGCTGAGTTGTTAGGGTCAATGGCCCACCTATTGTTGTCATTGTGGCGTGTTTGGTATTTATACAGTTTGTGTCATATTAACATGCCTCTCGCATGTTAACAATGCGCTGGATGGTGTAGGTTTAAAAAAATGGCAAACCTTTTGTAATTTTATGGACTTAGTTTTATTTTACGGGTCGCACTTTATTACTCTTTTTTTTTTCATTTTAACCGTGTCTATTTATGGTGCTACAGCCTGATTGTAATGTTTTGATCAAAACTTGTGGTCTTAGCTTAGCTAGGTTCACCCTTCTTGTTGATATTAAACTAGCAAGCTGCACTTGACTACACGTCGGAGCAATGGACCAGAGGAAGGTTGTCATCCAGGCTGCACTGCTGACCACGTCTCCAGGGTTGCCGTGTCAACCAAGTCATGGCGATGTCACCCAAAAATGTCTCGTGTGCATGTTAAGAAAAGTATCGTTTGTCCACGTCACTGTTTGGGCGTGGATTGTCTTCCCACTTTTGTTACATAGAGTATGTATGTTTGAGCTCTGGTGTTTTGCAAAGGCAACAATAGTGCTATTTTATATCTGTTCTGTCTTCTGTGGTTACCGTGGAAATAGTCTTGTTCTAGTTTGTGCTAGGAGTCTTCTCACTTCAATACAGCACAGCCTAAACCTGATAGGAAGAAGTACAAAATCTACTGTAGAAAAATGCTCATTAATGAATGAAGGTAGTATGTTTGTTGAAGGTGAGGATGTTACTAGTATCAGAGGGACAGTGTTGAAACTGTATGAAACAGTGTATCAGTTGGACAGTGTTGCAGCTGTATGAAACAGTGTATCAGTTGGACAGTGTTGCAGCTGTATGAAATGGGAAAGCAGCTACATCAAACATTGTTGCACTTGTTGCTGAAGGTGTACCTGGGTACATTTGAACCAGACAATACTGGAACTTCTGACAGTTGTATTTACAATGCTGCTGTGAGATGTTTAAAGTTTGTCCAGGATGTCATGTTTTCTAGGTGTCTGTGGTGAGCATATTGACGAGGGCATGTGCTGTGTTGAAGTAAGATCGTCAGTAGGAGTTCTTTGTCCAATATCTCTCTGTGGGATGTCATGACGATGTGTTTTAAATTGTGTAATTAGTCAAAAGGCGAGATATTAACCTTGATCAAATTTCAAGATGGCAGCCAGTCACTATCTGACAACAGTGACCCTCTATCACTCGACATAATATTTGTATGCCACATTTACTGTTAAATCAGGATAAATAAGCAGAACCAGTTAATCTCTGGGAAGGACTTTAATCACAATCTTTAGACTAAATATAGGTAGGAATATGTTATTACTTGTCAAATTACCAGCCATTTTGGGACCATAAAGGGGAGATAACTTGAAAAAGTCTAAATCTTGAACAGGTTGACAGATGTCTTCAACAAGTGGTTTTTAGTTTGCTACAGAAAATTCTATGATCTCAGAAGAAATTATTACCCAGATGTCATGCAGTCATTAAGTGCATGTATTTAATCTTTATAATCTTCAGTGATGGCAGCAGAACTTTCATCGACAACTGATTTTTAAATCTCTCCATGAACATAACCACATGCAACTCATTTTCTAATATTGTGAATAGAAGTTTTCTTCAGAAACAAAACATTTTGCATGAGAACAGTGATTGCCAAATTGCTGTCAATTTGTGGTGGGTCATCTAGCAATTGACGGTGTTGATTGCCGAGTACAAGTAATTAATGACTACTGTGACATAGTTGTCCACTTTACATGTAAATACCATAGTTGAAATGGTGGCTATGTTTAGAAGTGTTCGAGGCTTTTTGTCTGTGTTCTTCAATCCGCGTTCTGTAATTGTTCAGGATTTGGGGCGTCAATCACCGCACCAACTGGGGCTGTCATTGAAAAAAATAGGCATTTTTCATATTAATTTTTAATGTCATATGACTTATGTACAATTCGTCCTTGACTACACTTTGTTACAAAGTCAGATAATTTAGTTTTAACTGCATACTATTCTTTGAACTTATATAGTCTAGTTAAAGCTGTTGCTTTTTCAGTGAGAGCCCTTGTTGAAGATCACTCAAGTTCAACTTCATAGCACCAGGGTTTAGAACTGGTTTTTGGTTAAATGATGACACACATGAACCACATTTTATTTCAAAATTTCAAAGTTTTATACGAATCAAGCAGAAAATCAGTTTCACACCCAAATGCCAAGCATTATTTTATCATGGCAAAGGTTGACTCTACGTTATTTTTTTGTTTTCTCATGAGTGCGTTACCATAATTGGCAAAGGAGGCAGAGTGTGCAATTTCTTTCCCTTTGTGATAAAAGTGAAACCGTTTTACCTCAATCTACAAATGGTGGCAGTATTATCTTGCATGGCTAGCTAATATGCCCAAAGACAAAAAGAGGAAATTATTTTTTATTAACATCCATCATTAAGGATTAAATAGTTTATTATGCTTGTTGAAAATTTCAAGTTCTGCTAATTAGGTAGGCTAAGAGTTATATATTTCATTGGATGATTGCAGTGTCTCCAACAAACTTGACCAAAGAAATGCTATGTTTGTGCTGCCTATTGTCTGTTGAAGTTGTAAGGGAAATGGTTCTGTAGATTATATACAGATTGTATGGTTAGTGGGAGTTTGAAGACTTCACAGATGTATAATGTTGTTCTTCTTTCCCAGAATGGTATACTTTGCCGAGTCTGTATCCCCTTGCCATATTCTTATGTTCAAACAATTGACATATTTAAGCTGTGAACACGTTTCAATGTTTCAAAACATAAATGAATTTTAGATTAATGATCCATTTTACAGACTTCAGGTATTTGTCATATTGTCGTTCTTCAGTTTTAATTGTTTATTTTTTTAGAAACAACGAAAGTGAATAAAATTGAGAAATGAGTTCCTTTCCTGCAATTTGAACTCTTCCATTAACAATATAGGGCATTGAGGAACTGATCATTTTATCATCCCAGGGGAAGACTTTCTCAGTGGCTGAAAAATATTTGTTCATTGAAAGAAAATAGTACAATACAATGTAGCCCCAAGAAGGAAGGAAGGAATTGTGGGTGTTTTGGAAGTGAAATCATATCTGCTGGTGGAGCACCACCCCCAGGATTCATACAATGGTCTGTTACTAAACTCTCAGCACATGACATTCATCCATATGTCGAGGATAGTGCAAAAAGCAACCAACTTTTTTTAAAGCATATTTATGAAAGGATAAAACATATTTATGAAAGGAAACCACCAAGATTATGTAAGTTAACAGGGAGATGATCTGTTGTAGGAAATTTCAAAAGGAGCCAGTGACAGATTTTGGATTCTTGTATGGAAGAAACTTTTGTTTCTGCACTGAGAAATGTAAATGGGAAAATGATTAATGCTTTTGTACTATCCACATGAATTATATTACCACGACTGCTTCACGGGTACTCATTCATTGTTCATAGTTTTGATAATTGGCGACAAAAAACATTTTAAACTTCATTGCCATAAAGATTGCCAGTGTGCATTTTAAGATTACATGTTTTAGACGATTGGTTGCCATTGGTCAGTCCGCATATTTACTTTGTCCTTTAAACAGTGGTGTTTTCCATGTGTTGAATTGTTTCAAATAACCAACCTGAAATCGTAACCACCTCATCGTTCACTTCCAATATATAGCACACAGTTAATGTTCAACCCTCACAAGTCATTGTAAGCTGGAGTGACCAGAATTTCATGTCCATCAGCCGTGTAATTGTCTCGTGTAATTGTTCCAATAATGGACAAGCTGTACTTTCCTTCATCGCACAATAATTGTTCTAGGTTGTGTGCATTTATTGTCGAAGATCATCCTTGTTGTAAATGTTATCCTTGGAGGAAGATAATGCTTTCTAAATAACACCAATCCCACTAACTTAGTTACAAAATGTTAAGTTCTGACCAACTGTGGCAATTTCACTTCATAAAAAACATTAATTGTTCTTGTACTTGGAGAAGGTGTGATGTAACTAGACTGAAACTAATGAATATTCATGTCTTTTTTTGTATGAATATGTATAGCATGCCCATTAGCTGAGTTGAGATCAACGTGAATAATTCATGAGTTCGTAAAATAATCTTTACCTACCTTCAGAAGGCAAGGAACTTCCTGTATGTAAACTGCCCCAAGTGTAAATATTTTGAGAAAATATATCTATGGGGTGACTTGGGCAAATTTGGGACCCACCGAAATAGATGTTTTAGATATATATTATGGCAAAACGCTGACAATTGTATCAAAACATGCTATGCAGGCTGTAAATAAGTAAAGCATGCACTTTGCTTATAAAGTTACATGTGTACAGTGCAAATGTGTAGGATTGCTGAATCATGTACATGTTGAGTAACTTGTGATTACTGTACAGTGGCTAGTCACTGGTGATCAGGTGCTTGTGAACAGTGTACATGTGAAATTGCTTGTGAACAGTCACTTGTGGAACTGTACTCTAGGATTCTAATTGTGAACGGTGCACATGTCAACTGGTGGTTGTGAAACTGTACACACATACTTGTTTATGTTGCACATGTAGTCTCTTGACAAGTGTAAACTTACAACTGTACACATAATTGTGTACCTTGTACATGTATACAGTCTGTCAACAAGTGTACAGGTGCAACTGTGAAACTGTACTCACACCTCTGTACCTTGTACATGTGTACAGCCTCAGAGAGTAAGGCTTTGAAACTGTACACACATACTTGTGTACCTTGTGCATGTGTACAGTCTCTTGACAAGTGTACAGATAGCAAACCCTGTGACCCGTGTACAGTACTGGACAGACACAGGAAAGCTGTGCATTATTAGTGTGAAAAGTGTGCCATATGTTTCTTCAACTGCAGTCAGTGTCCACCCATCATGCCCTGCAGCTATCTGAACACCACAGTCTGTCAAGTATCTTGTCCTTTCTTGTACATTTCAAGGCCGTTGTTATCATGTTCACGGATGTATGCTGTGAGGTATAATAGTGTAGTGTATGGGTTACTAAAAGAAAACAGTTGTCGTTAATGTCAAACAGTCTTCTGTTCTTCTGGAACACTGAATGTCAAGAACGACAGTGGCTGTTTCTTGTTTCTTTGAGCTATGAAGGGAGTGATCACATCTTATGAACAGATAAGCACATGAGACACATGTTCACTGTTCAGAGGCAGAGCCAACAGCACTAGAACGAACATTCTTGTGTGTGGAATTTCAGTGTAAGCACTTTATTGTCAAGTGTCTTCAATCTTGAACACAAAAGAACTGACCTTGAATCGTTGAATATCGTTTATGGTAATCGGATGGAAATCCAATGCCTAGATGATACTGTGTTCATAGATTGATAAACAGCTGACTGTCTTTCTGTCTGTCTGTCCTTAAACTGTATCTAATTTGGTTTTGTTGAACATTTTCTTAAATGTGAATGTTAAGAACATTAGTAATCATCGGATGTTCATTTCCTCCTAGCTTATGCAGGGAGAAAGAAGACATTAACATCAGTTGCATGTCTTTAGAAACTTAAATCTATTTATTTTTTCAAAATTAAGTGAACTGTTTTGTGCCACATGAATATTTGTGAACTTTGTTTGATATTGTTAATCTTGTGACGAGTATCGTATTGTTTCTTTGTAATGAGCCGGAAGAGGAATTACAGTAATGTACGTATTGGTATGCTTTAAAAGCAAAAAAACATGCTCTGTGGAGCAATTTTCGGAGAAAGAACACTTCAATCTTAGGATCATTTTGGCTCGGAGAGTCCAAAACAATGTAGTTATGCAACATTTTACTATTTTGTTTCTTGAAACTGGGGACAAAGAGTGATGTCTCAAATATCTTACACAAAACATTATCCATCTGTCTCATGGTGTTGTTGTAGCAAGTTTCTTCATGCAATTTCAAATTTTGTCAATCAAAACCCCAAACATCAAACTTTTTTGCTGAAATTTTTTCAAGCTATTTTGTGTCGCTGGTATGATTTGAAGCTGTCATTACAACTGTTGAGAATACACATGTCATTGACAAATACCAACGACCATTGCTGTAGAACTGGTTGCTTGTACTTGAAAATTTAAATTGTAAATCATGAATCAATCTCTTCGTGGAAATTTTGTGAGATGGTTATCGTACTGCAAGTGTGACATGGAATCGGTAACTGTTAGATGGGGCCAGGTCTCCAACACTGGGATATATGTACATACGAGTCCTTGAACAACAGCCGTTTGCAGAAGCTTGTTAATATCATGACATCACGTGAGTGGATCTACAGATGGAGAGCCATATGATGGCCATCCTGTTTGAAACAATGGCTTAAGGATACGTGCAAAACTAGGATTTTGCTCATCTGAGGTATCATCTCAAAAACAACCTGAATCGGAAATGAGTCAAAATGGGGTACTTTACTTTCACAACTGAAATTTGTGGGGTTTGTAGTTTTTGAGATGATCCCGTGTATTAAGAAGTTATAGATTAGAATGCTGAAAGACTACATTTTGTTTACAACCTGTGATTTGTCTTCTGGAGAATATAATATAAACCCTGCAATTCTTTCCCTGCTGAGCTTAGCTTGAGTTTTGTTTCCTGGCTGCTTGATGCTTTCAAACACAAGTTTAAGTTACATGGAATAATTTTTTGTCAGGCCATTATTTTGAGAATTCCATTAATTTGAGAATTTTTGGCAATAACTTATTTCCAAAGAGTGACAGTATATCTGAAAGCAGTTTGGATAAACATTGATGCAGCCATATTTACAGTGCCATACTAGGGAATGCTATTTATGGGTCGATTTATGCAGACATGTAAAATCTAGTTGCCTTTAAGGTGCTTTTCAGCTAGCCTTACAAGAGAGCTTTCAAAAAGTCAAAGGTTAGCTTTCAAGAATATTAACGGAGACTCAGTTTCATGCATGTTTGCTCAAGAATGCAATTTTCAAATGCTTGCTGTTGTTTCTTACCATTTATCCAAACAAATGTACATTTAGGAGATGGAAAAACAAAATTTCTGTGATAAGTTTTCCACTGTTACTTCAGCCAACTACAACATTTTCTAGGCGTGTTTTGTTTTACTCTGACTTTTGTTCTGATCCTGAAAGGTGGAGTCACTGTACGATACTTGGTGATGCAGAATACAGAGGGATGGTTTATGACAATGTTGGGGAGATATAGCTGTGTATTGCCAACCTTCCATATGTAGGCCTGTCTTGTGAGATATGCTTGTGAGAAGCACTGTTACTTCAAGTAGGATTACTCTCAAAACTGTTTCAGATTCTACTTGTTCCTTTGTGTCTGTACTTGCTTAAAGATTAAATAAGTGCTATATGACAAAATGTGTTGTTTCTTTGTTGGCTGCAACATTACCTCCACAGTGCACAGGATAAAGACAAGTCAGCCATGGCACAATACATTTTTTATATCAAAATATGAAAAAAAAAAAATACATATACACACACTACAAAATTGCCTTGACACAAGGGAGACAACCTCTGCACACAAACATGTCATTTCACAATAATTGATGCACACAAAACAGTTGCAACTGTGACAAATGATTTCATTATGTTTAGAGCTGAAAGTCAATCTCAAATGGCCACAAGATTGAAAGTACCTCAGACATGCTTCAACTGTTGAAACTTGCACACCCAGGAACCAAACAGTTATTGACCCAGTTGACTGTGGCCAGCTCTTTAGTCTGATCCTGTTCAGTACGACAAGTTGCTGTAGAAGCTGTTTACTCTCTTTATTTCCTCAAGATCGAGTGATGAATGTCCAGCTGGCATCTTCAAGGCCTGACACACACATATCAGTAATCTTGGTCATACGTGTCTGTGTCACTTTCACTGTCCGACCTGTCAGTTATGCTCACATCAGCATTATCTACATCTGAATCATCAAGGAGGGTCACCAGTTCTCAGTGATACGGATCAACACCAAACTAAACAGATTGGAAGGATTAATCAGCTAACTTCCTGCCATGTATACCCATCCACAAACTAAAAAGTCTACATGACCTTCCAATTGATAGTTGCCATCTAGGAACTACTTGCACAAAGCCATTGTAGTGCTACAATGATCGTAATTCCCATGGTCTTTCACACTGAATTAAGACAGTCTAAGTGCTATGGTTGCTTAGAAGGCACAGGCACCAATGAGTCCACATACATATCTTTGGATACTTTTGTCCATAGTACCATGGGCTCAAACAAGAAGTGTCTGATGACAGAGACAGTTCCAGTTGGGAATTGAGAATAAGTATCCCACAACAGATCACTAAGAAGATAACGTGGTCAGACTTGATTACATTGTTGATGGATGCCCTTGCATTCCATTTGTGCAGGCGGTGCTCATCACAGCAACCACTGGATTGTCCAGACACCTGGAATATTGCAGAGAACAGCTTTGAACAGCCAAAAGAGAATTGTAGCTAACATCAGACCACTGGCTTACCCTTGATCAAGAGGGAAATCACACGGTATGTGAACGGCTGTGCCTCCTGTCAAGGCTTACATCAGACCACTGGCTTACCCTAGATCAAGAGGGAAATCACATTAACGCAAGCTCACTATTTCAAAAGCGCAGGGAATTTAGAAGCTTGCGTTATTGTTCACGCAATGCTACTGGGTCCTTAGTTCAGATAACCTAAACTTTGCTGTTGCTAAAACTTAGTTTCATATCAGCTAGTTAACTGCATAGCGTCGAATAAATGCAGGACCTACATTACCTTGTTTTTGTCATTATTAAACTATGATGGTTGCTGTCTGGATGAAAGTTCCAGACTGAAGTTGCCTCTCCAAAACATGTCCACATGTCCTTCTCATGACACCAGGGTGACATGATGACTTATAAAATATTCACGTCAAGACAAACACTGACAGGAGCAGTATCTATTGATGTCATGATTCATATCACAGATCACCTGTGTAACCGCATGCAACCAAATGCATTATGAGAGTAGTAGCCACCAAAACTATAGCTTACTGGTGTCAGGTTCCTCACCATGCACAACACTGGCTACCAGCAGACCATGACAAATTCAACAATGACTTTGATGTACTTCTCCAAGAGTATGGATAATCATCTCAGGTACAAACATAATATTCCTTGGCTGAGTTTCAAAGAGCAAATCAGCAATCAAAACAAACTTCAAACTAAACTTAATGAACTGAAAGATGATGACAGGCTGTCTGTGAACTATTTGAAGAGCCTGTGAGTTAGTGGAAACGTTTGAAGAAACAAACACCCTTGACTCATGACATTCTGCACGCCGAACTCCACTCAGGCTGGTAAAGCCTTCCAACTAACTGCATGTCTGCATCAGGTAAAATCAACGGTTTTGTACCTGTCAACACACATGTGAGGAGGACCTGCCCGAGATCTGCTGATTCGTTTTTGGAGCTCATCATCTAAAACCTTGTGGTTAGCAATTGGTCAGCAGCATGCTGGGAGGTAGAATCCCCTCAAAGAAGGGTTTTGCTGCTTCATCAGATTTAACCTTGGAAAGGAAGACGGATAGAGGAAGTAGCAGCTACAAGACAAGGCGGTTCATCAACGCAATTAGGCCTGGATGGTGAAGAGTCCAAACTTCCACCTGAACATCTATATATAAATATATCAGAAAGGTAGTGTCTACCATTGCATGTGATTCAGTCATCCGAAACCATACCACAGACACAATCACACAAGGCGATTGGTAGCTCTGTGTTCAAAGGGATGCCTTGTCAAGCCGAACGCTTTGATTCCCTACAATGTGTGAAATCCATTCCATTTGTTCCCTGTTATGATATTGCTGGAATAACGCTGAGGGCAGAATAAAACCAAAATCGCTCTCAGTCAGAAGAAATCGTTTCTGGATTTACCAAGTTTGAATGCACTTTATTCCAGATCTAAGACATCCAATATAAATGACATTCAATTTAGTGTAGTTCTACCATAAACACTCCATCACTTATAATTCAAGAAGTGAGCCATTTCAGGAGAAAATACTGGTGGGAAAGATCCATCAAACAAATGCTGCATCAAGTGTTAGGAGAAATCCTCTCACAATCCTCAAACATCTGTTCACTATGTACCAGGACATGGCCAGAAGTCTGTAAATGCAACCTACCAAATTTGTGATCAAATGTCAAGCTGCATCACTGAGAAATGATGATTATCCCTGAAGATTCAGACATAGATAAAGTGATGTAAGGATTAGAGACAGTTCTTACCAGTTTCTGTTACACTTCCACTGTGTGGAGATTAATGTCATATGCTTGCCCTTCCTTGACAATGTCTGTCTGACTGGCACCACTCCGCATCTTGAGGAAACATAGACAGGAAATAACTTAAACAACAACTTATGAGATACCAAACAACATCAGCCTTCAAAGCAGGCTACAATCAAGTGGATGAGGAACTGCTTGATTTCTGCTTTCTAGATATGCAAATTTGGACAGTGGAAATACATCTGAAGTACTTACAATCAGGAGGCCATTTTGATTCACAAATTGAAACTCAAAACATAATAATATTCATTGTCACAGTTACATGAATCTATAATCACATGCAGGGATAAACCTATGATGATTTTTGGTGGGCCAGTGCCTTACTTGGTTAAATTTGGTTGGGCTCCAATGCTCGAAACAGAGCTCCAGATAAGATTTAGCTCATGTGGGTATTGTACCACTGTATTTTTTGGGAGTGGGTATTTCAGCGAAGTGTATACCATTGAGTACTATCCGATATGTACTGCCTCATGTCATACCTAAACAAAACAAGCTTAAACACTGTGGTAATGATTTCATAACAACTTACTCATCCTATACTGTCAGTACACCACTAGTCCTATACATCAATACAGCTTCAATGTCTTTATCGTGAGCATTATTTATAAATTTATATATTTTCTATGCATAAATATGCCAAATGAAACAATTTTAGAAACACACATTTTCATTGGGTGAAGTTATTACAACAACCAATGAGGGATATTATTGCATTTGGATTAAAAGGGTCACTTAATAGTCTTTGGTCTGACTGAGCAAACGATAATAACATTTATTGCACTATAACTACTTAGACCACATTGTACTTTTTGGATATGGTGTTTTCAAATCTTTTGTGTCCAGAGGACACAAACCAAATTTCTGCCAGCGGAAATTCATATTTTGATGTAGAAGTGCTACAGGAACGCATCCAAAGTTTATCCCTGTACATGACTATTTTTGTAGGCTGGATCATATTTTATATTATTACAGACATCCTTACTGAAAGAGCTGCAAGTTTCTCTAAAGGATAATAACTGTAATCTGTGAATCTGCAATATAATGCTAATTCACCTGCCTCACTATAAAAACAGAAGGCTCACATCATCTCAACACAACAGAAGACTCAGTGACCAGATCACCATGTCACATCTCCAGCCTCTGTATGACAGAAGATGGTTCAGTGACCAGATCACTATGTCCAATCTCCAGCTTCCGTATGACCAGTCCCTCCTGGATTCCACGGCAAATTTTAGCAAATTCTGATCGATTTTGAGAACATAATTGCAGTGTCAAGTTTAGGCATGTTCCAAATAAAATTAGATGAATTTGACACTGCAATTATGTTCTCAAAATCGATTATTTTGAAAATGGAAATGATTTCAGATTTCGTTTAAATATAAAATTGTAATTTGCATAAAACCGGAAGTTGTTCGTCTGCATCAAAGTTACGAATGAGAGGAGAGAATTAACTTTCAGCGAGAGTTTAATTCTCAAACGCAGAAAAAGCTGTCGGTGCTTTGTCATCAAGCTTACTCAAAATGTGATATGTGCTGTCGACTTAACTGGAGCACCTTTAGAATTCAGCACCACAATTTCTGGGGAACTACTACTGGAAACTCGCAACATCGTTGGGTATCTGTAATGACATGGCTAGTAGAGATGAAACATCAGTGAGCGGAGCTTATATGCAGTCGCTGAGCTTGACGACCTTGTTGCTATGCCAGGGTCATAGGGCATTGTTTCAAGAACATTTGAACAAAATCACCTGCAATTACGTAAAATAGTATTATGACGTGTCTTTAAACTTTGTGGTGCTGTATTCTAAACGTAGGCCTAAACTTGCTTTATTAATAAAGTATCTTCAATCGTAATTGTTTTGAAAATGTTGTCTCAATAAATATGCCAGTTTGTTTTATGTGGAACCGTCAATTTTCGTTTCGGCTGTCAGTCAGTTTTCACTCAATCTTTAAAATAAGCAAATTACGCGGCAGAAAAGTGGCAAATTCTGCATGGATTCTGCACAAAAATGCGTTTTCCGCGGACAAAATGTTTTTTGGCATGGAAAGGTAAATTCCATGATTTTTTTTCTGCAACCGTGGAATCGCGGAGGGACTGTATGACAAAAGATGGCTCACTAATCGGATCACCCTCTCACATCTTCTGCCTCTGTATGACAAAAGATGGCTCAGAGACCAGATCACCATGTCACATCTCTTGCCTCTGTATGACAAAAGATGGCTCAGTGACCAGATCACATCTCCAGCCTCTGTACGACAGAAGATGGCTCAGTGACCAGATCACCATGTCACATCTCCAGCCTCAGTATGATAGAAGATGGCTCAGTGACCAGAGTACAACAGAAGATTACCTAAGCATATTACCATGCTATACCTCTAACCTAAGTACGAAACAGAAGGCTCAGTGACCAGATAACCATGTAACCCCTATAATCTGTATGTGACAACAGAAGGCTCAGTGACCAGATTACTTTCAACAGAAAGACTCCATGCTCACTGCTGGTTTGCTTGTTAATTTATGCCACATTCAGCAATATTCTAACTCTGAATGGCAGTCTGTAAACCAGTCAACAACAGATTGATTGACATGAGAATTGTGAGTGAGTGAGAACTATTTCATGCCGCTTTTAGCAATATTCCAGCAATATCACAGCACAAAACACCAGAAATGGGCTTCACACACTGTACCCGAGTACGGAATCAAACTCAGATCTTCAGCATGACAAGTCAATGCTTTAACCACTAAGCTACCCCACCACCCATACTGAACAATGATATACATCATTAACATTCCGGTATTTTAGCAGAAGGCCCTGTGACCATATCACTATATATCATTCTCACTATATATCATTCTCACTATATATCATTTTCACTATTTATCATTCTCACTCAGTGGGAGTGAGTCTAGTTTTATGCTCTCTGTAGCTATGTTTCAGCAATATCACAGCGGAGAACACCAGAAATGGGCTTCACACATTGCACGCATGTGAGAAATCAAACCCGGGTCTTCTTTGTGACAATATCACCATATCACATGTAACACTGTCAGACTCAGCAGTTCAACAGGGAGTCATTCTGCCAACATATTTCTCAATGAGTCTGACCATCCTGTTCCTTCAGTCACATCTTTCAAAAAGCATGGGGTCCTGAAATCTGTCTGGGATCTTCACGATTGAAGGCTCAGTGACCAGATCACCAAGTTGCATCATCTCCAGCAGCTGAGAGGCAGGCAGCGATGTGGCCATCAATGTCCAGTTGGGATGTCCTGTAACAAAGAAGTAGATACCCACATCAAAACTAAAGATATTGCATAGACTAGATGATCACGACACACTATTTATGAACCAAAGGCAGGCACAACAGATGATCACTCAGGATTTTAAATTAAACCACAGGAAAATATATCAAATGAAATAGAAACCTCCTATGTATTGGTTATCTTATTATTGAAGCACAAGACATCCCTACAAAACCATTGGTCAATATTGGTACATGGTTTTACAGGCCCTCAAATATGTATTTAGTGTACAGGAAAATACCTACAGTGCTAGAGCGTGCAAGTTACTTCAACATCAGTCAACAGTCCACATGATCACTGATTAATTCTAGCCCTGAAGTAATTATCTGAATATATATACTACACTACATCATTTCAATAGTTTGATTGACGCTCATACTGCTTGCCAGGGGTTTGAAAATCCCACTGACCTATGCCCGGTTCAAGTCACTTTTCATTCCGGCAATCAATTTATAGTATCTGACTTGTATGTGGGTTACTACGTATTTTCTGCTTATGCAAAGGTGTTCATAGTTGATTATCAGTGGTCCCCTTAACTCTAACTTTTCTAAAGAAAGTTACAGAGTTTATAAACACAGGACATTCTCTGCATCAATCCAAAACATGCCGTAAGTGTCATACTCAAATGTCCCTTAAATTTATATCATCATAATCTTGCAAACTATTTTTGGTGTGTGGTCCAGTGCATAGGGCTCAGATCAGAAATCAGTTGAAGTAAAGTAATGTTGAGTCGATAAGTGACTGTACTTGGCAGCTTGACTCCTGAGTGTTTCCAGGACTTCTGTCCTGCCCCACAACAAAGACGATGTGATACATGTCGTATCACCTTAGGCAAGTGAGTTTGGTCAGGATTGGCACTGTTCATCCAGCAGAAAACAGATCAACTTATATGCTCTACATACCCTTTTTCAAACTCCATATTGCACAGCGGACATGCTGATAGTATATGTCCTCCACAAACAGGTGCAGACGTGTCAACATCCACTGATGAACTTGGCCCATCTTTCAATGTTTCATCTGTTGTTTTCACATCTAGTTTGCCTTTTTCACAGTTTTTAATTTCATCTCTTTCTTCAATATTTGACATAAGAATATCGTCTTCAAAATCAGACATGATGTCAAAATCTAGAACTGGAGATTTTGAAGCGACAACAGCGTCACCACTTCGATCACAATCTGATGACAAAGTACTCAGCTTTGTCGGACAACTTTCAGTTTTCAAAATCTTGGGAGACTTGCAGTCTGATGAATTGTTATCATTGTGTGGTGAATTTATTATTGAATTTATCAACGAGTCGAAGTTGTGACTGATTGGTTTCCTGTGAGCACAGGCCGAACACATTTGAGGCAGGGGAGAGTACTCTTGATCACTGGAAGCCAGAGAAGTAACTGGAGTTGATTCCCTTGCACCACTAACTTTCTGAAATGGAGATGATTCTTTTTCAGTATGAGTAGGATGTCATATTCAAACAATTTTATAGACTGAAATACTTAATATCCCCTATGATTTGCATGAACTGAAAGTTCGAGGCAAATCGTTTCCTAACAGAGAAACAGTGTTCGCATCAACGCAGAAGGCTGCGTTTTACATGTAAAAAACAGTGTTTTGTGTGTGTGTTTTGCCCACATAGATTCTGGTCTATCTAATTATAAAAAAATATTTAAAAACAGCAACATGCAAAAAAAGAATAAATTCTGAAATGATTCAAGACTGCAATGATCATTTCACGCGAATACAGATTTAGACTACATATTCACAATTTCATTTCTGCACGCACTCGTACAAAACCTACCATGGACATTTAGAATACACCTGTCATATATGGAATGTAAACAACTGCTCCGTACAAAAACACTTGCATGTGGTGTTGTCGGTGTTTGTTGAACTGCTTTCAATAACCAATCATGCATAGGATGTTTGTAAAGAACACTCCAAAAGATATAACGCCATGGGGGTTTCATTGAAATAATGTTCGGCTGGCAGAAAGCGTGAGAGTCAGTTTTACACAACATTGCATTAATTCTACAAATGGACCGTAAATTTGTATGCATACCAGTTTTGGGTAAATATAACAGTTATAACATAATATCCACCCTGAACACATGATGATTGTTTTGTGTTGATAGTGCTGATGACGATGATGCTTGCATGATGTTGGCAAGGTGGTTTGTACGAAGTTTTGCACAAAGTATTATGATAAGAACCAACTGATGACAAGGATGTGCTGTACGATGTTTTCTCCAATGTATCATAACAGTAACAAATTAACGACTAAATGGTTTGCAGGATGCTGTGTACCATGTAATTTGATCAACAAATTGAGGATGAGGATGGTTTGGATAATTCTTTACACGACAATACGACAACAAATGAATGACAAAATGCTTGGCATGATGCTTTTTGCAATGTACTATGACAACATGTACCTTGGGAAATAAAAATCCTTAAAAAACCCTAAAAGGCCCCCCCCAAACCATTGCATTATGTAATTTTTTGAATAAAATTGATATTTTATACTTATCCTGATTCATCCCTTCAAGTTCCCTTCTAAAAGAAGCGAACGTAAAATACACTCACCCACCAGAAGCCTCCCCTTTCACGCCAAATCGGTCACATGATCAATCATGCTTGTCACTCTCTCCTTATAAATCGCCCAATCAGACATGAGAATTATGGAATTCAGCGTGCCTGTGAGGAGTGGCTGTGAGGACTTTCCTCATGAGTCAGGATAAGCATAAAATATCAATTTTATTCACAAAATTACATATTTTTCCTTATCCTGACTCATGCTTTATTGCTTACAGAATTCGACAGAAATGACAGTGGGTCAGGCCACGCTGGATTCTGCTGGCTGTCAAAATTACGTCCAATATTCCTCCCCTAATGAGAACTTGTAACGGCGATAATAAGGTCCTGTTCTTCCAATTTTCATTGTAGATTCTGAGGGATCACATCCAGACGAACTTGTCTTCTGAGGAAGGCTTTGTTGACTGATACTTGATGATAACTAAAGTAATTAGCGTCCTGCTAGTGTCTGATGCAACTGAATGTCAAGATATTCTAATTAAGACTAGTTGCGACCCTTCTTCATGTACAAGTATCTTCATTACCAGTACAGGGTCATAATCACTCATGCTAGTCTGAGACATGCGCATGAACTTTCCAACACTATACTCCGCAGAACGTCTGGCTTCCACAAGTCACGTGATAAATGGGTGAGTGAACTCAGCATCTCTGAGGAACCATTAGTTGCTGTGCAACGATGAGAGGCCCAAACTGATGCCAGTGACGTCCTCCATGGTTATGTCTTGTAGGTAATGTTTGGCAAACACCGCATTTGACTTCCAAAAGCAGCCCTCCATTATAATTGATAGCGAGCAATTCCCATGTAGCGCTAGTGTAGAGGCCAAGGCTCTAACTTCATGTCGGTTGGAGGCTCGTGTAGGTTCCAATCTTGCTGCTTTATAGGCTCTCAATATAACAGCTCTGATCCACACTGAGATAGTGTTACGTCCATAGGTGTCTCAGTAGATATAGGGATAAATAGGCACTTGAAACGTTGTCTTCTACACTTGGTATGTGTGAGATATATCTTCAGTGCTCTGACTGGACATAATGATAGGTCTTGAGTATCATGAAGTCCAAGGATTGAAGGTAAAGTTAGTATGTGGAATTGTCTATCTGGTTGACCTGGCAGTTGATTCTTTGCAATAAAATCCCTTCGTACACCCAGATGAACTGTCTCTTGATGACTTGCATCAAATCTCAAATTAAAGTCCTGAGCATGAATTTCTGACATTCATGCAGCTGTAGCCAAGGCAAGTAAAAGCAGCATCCTCTGAGTCAGCAGTTCAAATGAGATTCAGTCGAGCGGCTCATATGCATCACTTGTGAGAAGTTGTAGTACGATGTTTAGATCCCAAGCTGGAGCTCTAAATCTGTGTGGTTGATCTTCCAACTGGAAGGAGCGTATTAAGGCAAGTAGCTCATGTACTTTAGTCAGCTTGATCCCTGTTTTCATGGTGCTGACTGAGCTGTGAGCTGCCAAGTACGTAGATCATGTAGAACCTTTCACACCTCTGGAATGTCGTAGATGACATAGATAATCTGCTATCTGAGGATGTGGTGCCTTCATCGCCGCGAATCCTTTCTTCCTGGCATATGTCTCAAATCATTTCCACTTGTCATCATATTAGGTGCAAGTGGATTTCCATAAGGTTAAGGTACCTTCTTTCGCTGCTCTCGCTGAGTATCCTCTGTGTTTCAGACAGGTCTTAATACAGTCCATACGTGAAGTCGGAATGCAGATGCTGTTTTGTGTTGGGATAGAGAAGATTCTTCTAATCTGGTAGTTGTAGCGCTGGCTGTCCTAACTCTTCTGTAAGTGTTGGAAACCAATGTCTCGTTGGCCAGTAAGGCACGAACAAAATCAGTTGTAGCAGTTTCGTCTGTATGATTTTCTCGATGACCTTTGGTAGCAGCACTGGACAAACACCTGTAAAGCACCGCGATTCTTGCAGTGTCTGGTGCACTCTTGACGAGCTGGGGAGACTGATGACGATCTTCTGCGTTGATGAGTAGACCTGTGAGATCTAGTTGCGTGCTCACCCGGAGCAGCAGTCAAAGTATTTGAAGATTGCAGTCTTCGTTCTGACTGCAAGACATCATGACACTCCATCAAGCTCATCATGTGTGTGGTGAACTGATGCATGAAGGCGCTAGCATCTAACGGTTGCGTTGAGTGTAGTGACGGCTGACTCGTAGAGTTGTCTGCCCCGATGACTGAGGCTGCTGACAAAGTCTGCGATGTCTGATGACCCTCGTAAGGGTTTCAGAGGAGTGACAAAGCAGTCGGGGCCGATCTAGGTGATGATGACATTCTGCTCGTTGTGTAGGATCAACGGTGGCTCGTCGTAGATATGTCGTTCCTGTAGAAAGATGATCTATTCACCAAATGATTTCTTCTTCAAAGTATGTTGATTCTGCAACGACTGTGATGAGTACATTGAATACATTACACGGTAACTTCCCTGAAGGCTGATAGCATTATTTCGAAAAATGCATAATTTATCTGAAGAAAAGAGTGGTGTGATACAGTGTCTTCAAGCCCTTGTTCATTGTGGGACTGATTCATAGTCAACTCTTTAGTTTTGTCTTGGGGATCAACACAAAACAATGACAACAATCACAAACCTCTTTTTCTGGCAGTTCAAGTTCTGGTAACTGTTGTATGTATGCCATGCATGATCCCTGCTCTCTCAGTGCAAGTAATTGTCTTCTCACTTCTCTTAACTGTTCATCAGGAATGTCCAGAATTGAGCTGGCAGCTGTATCAGTATTTCTGAAAACACAAAATTACCATATCATTATCTTTATGCAGTTTCAAAGACATCCTCAATGGCAAAGTTTGAACTCCTACAAGATTAACAATTTAAAGGGTACCGATATACAGTTGAAATATTCTGTTGAAACCACTTTTCACCACAGTTGGGATGAAATTAGTGAATTATTTGAATTCTGATTTTGTGAGGTGTTTTTTTGTCACATTATTTTTCAACATTTTTGATAATATGTTTCTGGAAGCCCACACCAAAAGTTGTGTTTCGCATTGCATTTGAGATTTAAGGTTATGGATAGGTTAACCTTGGGCAGCATACAAATTGTATAGGGGTTGCATTTGTGATATTAGCAAATGACAGTGAAAGCTTGTTTATAGTTATGATACAGACAGTGACTCAACACATCTGGAGCCTTTAGCCACAAAGTTTAACAACCACTAACATTGTATGACAAGCAGCTACAATGTATATGCAGATTTTAAGAGGACATCACTGTAGGTTTGTGCTTTACCAAGTGAGGTTATAAAGCTGGTCCCTTCCACATCAGCCTGAACCAAGGCAACCATGTATTTGCAACCAAGAGCATTGAGTTCTACAGACACATCTTTGCTGATGGTCAAATGAAATCGAAACCCATCAAATGCTAACAACCAAATTCTGACCTTCGAAGAAGTCAGGAGTTTCCAAGGGATGATATGACTTCTACTGAAGTTCATACAAAGGTATTTACTCCTGACCTTGCCCACCAGTTCATTACAACAGCAGATCCTTGACTGATATGGAGGACAGGTACTGTCAAATGAAGACAGACAGATGACTAAGCAGCGAGATGGGCAAACCAGATATTTAAAATGTACTTGCTGGGTGCTCTGAAGTTCAACATAGTAACAGAACCCAAGCCACTGATTCTGATGTTCAATAAAGCTAGCAAGCTACCATCCGGTATAGTGAGTGAATGCAATCACTGAAGAATGTGAAAATGAAGAATCCTAAATGAAGACTGGGGAAAGCATAGACAAGATCCAATTAAGATGTGAGAATCAAACTCAACTACGATGACTCAACCTTAAGGGCCACATGCAACCAAAAAATCAAACATACTTAAAACACAGCTATTGCTTGTTCATGATATATATAATGCATTGGTGATTGTGAAAAAACAAATAAGTGAGTGAGTGAGTGAGTTTAGTTTTACGCCGCACTCAACAATATTCCAGCCATATGGTGGCGGTCTGTAAACAATCGAGTCTGGACCAGACAATCCAGTGATCAACAACATGAGCATCGATCTGCGCAAATGGGAACTGATGACGTGTGTCAACCAAGTCAGCGAGCCTGACCACCCGATCCCGTTAGTCGCCTCTTACGACAAGCATAGTCGCCCTTTATGGCAAGCATGGGTTGCTGAAGGCCTATTCTACCCTGTGATCGAAAAAACAAATAAACAAAATTTCAAGCGTATAACAGCAAATCAAAATTGCAATATTCTGTTCTTGGGTTTACCTCCCTTGAAACGAAGCAGCCGTGATTCCGAACCCAGTCAGGGCAGGTGGATGTGCACTCATCCGAAAGGAAACCTTGTCACTGGCCACTGGTAGATCATTTATTTGTTTGTGTATACAACCAACATTAGACTACTGCACACGACCTCATACTTCGTGCAAACATACTGTTTCAAGCTCTGCAAACCTATTCACTGCACATGTGTTATGAGTGCGCAGCACAGCTGTTAAAACCACTTTTTCACCCCAGAGCTGGGGGAAAATTAGTGAATAGTTTGAACTCTGATTTTGCAGGCTTTTTTCATCGCGTTTTATTTCTTCAACTTTATAGGCTGAATTGGCATTTTTGATGATTTGTTTCGGTAAGTGCATACTGAAAGGTATCAGAATCTGCAAAGTTGTGTTTTACGTTGCATGTGACCTTTAACTTTAAGGAAACCTGACAAAAGCAGGGAGCTGGGAGACAACCGTTTCAAACAGAGGATAAAAGTAACATGCTGAAAACAAGTTCAGTACAGAACAGGACACTATGTGAAGGTGAATCAATGGAAATGGAATAAATGAAGGATGGTATATGAAACAGCATCCTACATTGTTTACTGAGTCCAAGGTTCAGCATCATGAATAAATAATGGTAGAGAGATCATCAGAGATGCCAATTACTTTAAATTAGTCCACACAGTAGAACAAAACCAGCAGGACGGTAAAGAAATCCCAATACATATAGTCCACGGGGGTGGTAGAAAAGTTCAGATATCAATCAAAGTGATTTTGTCATCTCATTCATCCAAGGCAACTACTACCATCATCAACAGAGTAGGTGCAAATAGGAGTAAGCTTACAGTGGCTCTACCACATAATTTTCATATTACAGATAACTGGTTACAAGTAACATTCTACTGATCTGGCCATAAATTAATATTTTAGAGGCATATATAGTTCCAGTTGTTCCAATAGCAGCAAATGAGGTCACGAAGACATCTAACATGAAAGTTTGTGTGCCTGATGATCAATCAAAAGCAAAAAATATCTTTGAAATGACCCCTTGCACCTATAGGCAGCTGATGCATTTCATGCCAGGTAAGCCAACAGTCATCATGCCTGGATGAACAACGTAATTGCCATTAATAGTCTGATCTATTGTTTTCAGCAGGTGGCTATATTTGCTCCATTTTGTGAGTAAGCAGGAGACAAAAACACAACTCACACACCAACAACCCAGTCACTACGGAGAAACATACACCACTCAGAAATCAAACAAGACCAGAATATCTGAAACATAGTGTTTCTTGAACTGTAACTTGAAAATGAACCTTTCAAAGATTGAGGAATAATGGACTGTTACAGTGAGTGAGTTTAAATTTATGCTTTTAGCAAAATTCCAGCAAATATCACTGTAGGGAATTAGACTGACGCAACTGTATCCAAGTAGGGATGACTGTTAAAGTCACACATACTTTCTTACACAGGCTTTCCTTTTGAAACCAGGGTAGATATAATGTGGGAATATGTGGACAATCGGTGACATAAAAAAGTAAAATGTGTGCACAGAAAGATAAGCTGCCAACTTAAAAACTTTAATATTCGTTAGCTGAAACCTAATACTATTTTTGGTGTTTTAAACAGATGTTATTGTACAGACAAGTATACATTAGTAAATGGTAATTTTACTAGGTCGTATAAAGATAGTATATAAAATGCTTATTTTGGTCAATATTGTAGTTTTCATATAGAACGGATGGCAAATGTTTTGACAAGCAGCTTAAGTGTACATAGAGATTTTAGGAGCGCTTCTCGGTATGTCTGTACCCATTACCAAGGGAGGTAATATAGATAGTCCCTTTTGACGAAGTTGCCATGTGGTCGTGTTTTCCACAAGCGACGGCCGTGAATTTCGGAACGACCGATATTACACACATAATGATTCTGCTCCATACCTTAATTTGACTTCTTTACAATTGCTGGTTTCTTCGTCAGAGAGACAAATGATTTCCGGTTCATGTCTTTCTGGGATGCTCTTCAGCAAGTTCAGGTCAACGGAAGCACTGGATATCTTCCTTTTCTTACATACATTCCCATTACTGTCGTTGTCGGGAACTTTAGCCTTTGGGAGAGTTGGTTTCTTGGTTTTTAAGCTCAACCGTTTTCGCTTCTCGATGCCGTCAGTCATGTTGGTGAGTTTGAGATTACCGCCATATGGAAAGAGTGCTAAAGGGAGGCAACTCAGTCTTTGCCTTCACTCTTTACATTTTCGAACCAGCAAGTTGAGTTCGAATTAAATAAATATTTTCAATTTTTCTTTTCATATTTTAAGTTTATTTTTATTTTTTTATAGCCACAGAACGATATATTGGGTGTCATGGGTGGGAGTTCTTATAAGTTTTAACTTCTGGCGTTATACTGAATTCTGAACTACCTTCCGAAATAGAATGACCGACATTGATTAATGTGGTCTGTAAATAATCGAGAGTTTGAACCAGAAAATTCAACAGCACGAGCATCGATCTGCGCAGTTGGGGACCGATGGCGTGTCAACCAAGTCAGCGAATCTTTGTGACTGATCCCGTTAGTCGCCTCTTACGACAAGCATAGTCTCCTTTTGTGGGTTGCAGTCATATTTACTGAAACTACAGTGAATTAGTGAAAGACTGGCCATACAGTAATCAGTATGGCATCATCATTATCAGAGCTATTTACTGTCTAACTATCTGACAAGCTTTTTAAAACGTGGGGCGACATTTTTAAATATGCAAAACTGCAGACAACAGTGCCCACCTCGTTTCCTTTACGTGCAAAGGGAAAGTAAACAACTGGGCAAGACAGGGAGTGCCTCACTATGTCAAATCAGTAAAAATAAGCATTGTGCCAAAATATGCTGGTTGCAAATTACAGGTGATTTTTTAACCCAAGATTGAAAATCGTGCATTTAAGCATGGAAAGGTACATTAGAATGGATGTGGTATACTGTAGATGTCAGAGATATGATTTTATTCGCGAATTTTTCACAGTTTGAAACTAATATGCACATTCCCTGCTTGACACTCATTGTAAAGGAAAAATGTTTCACAAACATCGGAACACATTCGGAACTGACATTTCCACGAGCTAATGTCCAGGTAGGAATTTTATTTTCATCAGGGTAAAAGGAAGAGACGCATTACTGTGATGGTTTTTGTTGGTTTTACATTAATGGAGGCAAAGCGTACGAAAGCCTAATGCTGCCACTTTTGTAGCATAAGATATTTTTTTTCAAAGACAATTCTCGTTACTTCAATCATTGACTCGTTGCTTCAAGTATTGTCTCGTTATTTCAATGATTTTCTCGTAACTTCGAGTATTTTTTCGTTATTCCAAATATGTTTTCGTTGCTTCGATTAATTTCTCGTTACTTCGAGAATTTTCTCGTTACTTCAAGTTTCAGTCAAAAACTTGAAATTTCGAGTATTTTCTCGTTGCTTCATGTTTCTTTCAAAAACTTGAAATTTCGAATATTTACTCGTTGCTTCAAGTTTCAGTCAAAAACTTGAAATTTCGAGTATTTTCTCGTTGCTTCAAGTTTCAGTCAAAAACTTGAAATTTCGAGTATTTGCTCGTTGCTTCAAGTTTCAGTCAAAAACTTGAAATTTCGAATATGTTCTCGTTGCTTCAAGTTTCTTTCAAAAACTTGAAATTTCGAATATTTTCTCGTTGCTTCAAGTTTCTTTCAAAAACTTGAAATTTCGAGTATTTTCTCGTTGCTTCAAGTTTCAGTCAAAAACTTGAAATTTCGAGTATCTTTCTCGTTGCTTCAAGTTTCAGTCAAAACTTGAAATTTCGAGTATTTTCTCGTTGCTTCAAGTTTCTTTCAAAAACTTGAAATTTCGAGTATTTTCTCGTTGCTTCAAGTTTCTTTCAAAAACTTGAAATTTCGAGCATTTTCTCGTTGCTTCAAGTTTCAGTCAAAAACTTGAAATTTCGAATATTTTCTCGTTGCTTCAAGTTTCTTTCAAAAACTTGAAATTTCGAGTATTTTCTCGTTGCTTCAAGTTTCTCTCAAAAACTTGAAATTTCGAGTATTTTCTCGTTGCTTCAAGTTTCTTTCAAAAACTTGAAATTTCGAATATTTACTCGTTGCTTCAAGTTTCTCTCAAAAACTTGAAATTTCGAGTATTTACTCGTTGCTTCGATTCCTTTTTCTTAATTTCTAAGTCTGATGGAGGTAGCATGTATATTTTAGGAGATCTGCTCCGAGCAAGATGACATCCTCATAGTCACAGCCTAAGTCACATGTCCATGGATACAGCAAAAAAAAATAAAATTCATATCTGAGTATAACCATCAAATGGCACATCTATGGATCATGCTTGGTACGTGTGCCAAATTTCATGAAGCTAGCATGTATAGTTTAAGGAAATCTTCTCCGAACAACATGACACCCTCATATCCACAGCCTAAGTCACATTTGGGAGGAAACCGGAAAAGCTTAAGGTTCATATCTGGGTTTAAACCCCAAATGGCAAACCTATCATGCTTGATACGTGTTCCTAGTCTGATGAAGTTATCATGAATAGTTTAGGAAATATGCTTGGTATCGACCCCCCAAAAGACAGACCACTTAAAACAACACATTTTATGGTTGGTTGCACAAGGCTTAATTTAGCTGTGTCGTTGAAAATTGTGGTATGTGTCCTGATAAAAAAGACAACATTAGGTTTAGAAATGGTTACACGACCTCTGGCCATATGAAACTTTAAGTGTTATTGAAATTGTTCATTTAATATTTTCAAGAAAACTGCTTCGCCACATGTTGTATGTGGAGACAGGAAGCAAAGCAATTCGTACTGATATTCATACCAAAATGGTATGCTTTTGGAGCAAATTGACTTCAGTCAAGTTATCGAATATATGGTATCATTTCACAGTTAAGTCTTATTTGCGGTTCACTCCAAAATGACCGACCTTCTGTAAGATAAATTCAATGAGTACACTAGTTAGCTCAGCCATGCTCTCCACCCCTATTCCATTAATGAGTTCACTTGGAGTCAGTACATAGTATACAGTCTGTTCAATCTTGGAATTTAAGCAATACTCAATCATCAAAAGGATTTCATTTCACAATGTATGAAATTGAACTTATTCCAGAACCTTATCTTAAATTAACCTTACAAAGTAGAATTTCACTGAGAAAATTTAGGACAACAAATCATAGGTTACCAATGGAAACAGGGCGCTGTCTGAATGGTTTGAAAGAAAGCCGACTTTGTAATCTTTGTAAAGCCATATGTGACGAATTCCATGCTTTACTAATATGCCCACCACTTGTCGAACAACAACGAATATCATTTCTGTGTGAATCCCTCTACCTGTACATGTATTTTTCTCATGAAATGTGATTATCAACCACTCACTCTCAAATTATCCAAATATATGACACACTGTGCCTTTTCAAATGATATCATGTAAATATATTAATTATATTCACATATACAGGTATGTTCTATGTTTCACCTTTTGTGTTTTTGAGAAAAGAATGAAAATTCTGTTTGTTCTTCTACCAGTCACTACAGAGTATAGTAACAACACATTTCCATATTTCTTAATTTACTTGTAATTAGAGTGAAAAGTAGTCGAGAACTGAGTTGCTTGAGAAGCTGAGAATGTTCTCAAGCACTTTTAATATAAAAAGTCTTAATATAAAAATCATAATTCATTACATGAATTAAAACAAAGTATAGTTTCCATATCTGGGCACATGTTATTATTATCAGCTTAATTAAGCCTTATGCAAACAACCCTAAAGTGTGTTGTTTTAAGCGGTCTGTCTTTTGTGAGGTCTGCTTTATAGGAAGATAACGCGGTTGCAAGGGTGCGCATCCTCCCTATTGAACTGAAAGTTTGTTTTATGACCACTGAAACTCGGGTGGTGTAGGGTGTAGCTTGTAGGGTGTGTGTGACTATGAGGATGTCATCTTGATCGGGGCAGATCTCCTAAAATATACATGCTAGCTTCATCAAACTTAGAAAATTAAGAAAAATAAAATCGAAGCAACGAGAAAATATTCGAAATTTCAAGTTTTTGACTGAAACTTGAAGCAACGAGTAAATATTCGAAATTTCAAGTTTTTGAAAGAAACTTGAAGCAACGAGAAAGATACTGGAAATTTCAAGTTTTTGACTGAAACTTGAAGCAACGAGTAAATATTCGAAATTTCAAGTTTTTGAAAGAAACTTGAAGCAACGAGAAAATATTCGAAATCTCAAGTTTTTGAAAGAAACTTGAAGCAACGAGAAAGATACTCGAAATTTCAAGTTTTTGAAAGAAACTTGAAGCAACGAGTAAATATTCGAAATTTCAAGTTTTTGAAAGAAACTTGAAGCAACGAGAAAATATTCGAAATTTCAAGTTTTTGAAAGAAACTTGAAGCAACGAGAAAATACTCGAAATTTCAAGTTTTTGAAAGAAACTTGAAGCAACGAGTAAATATTCGAAATTTCAAGTTTTTGACTGAAACTTGAAGCAACGAGAAAATACTCGAAATTTCAAGTTTTTGAGAGAAACTTGAAGCAACGAGTAAATATTCGAAATTTCAAGTTTTTGAAAGAAACTTGAAGCAACGAGAAAATACTCGAAATTTCAAGTTTTTGAGAGAAACTTGAAGCAACGAGTAAATATTCGAAATTTCAAGTTTTTGAAAGAAACTTGAAGCAACGAGTAAATATTCGAAATTTCAAGTTTTTGAAAGAAACTTGAAGCAACGAGAAAATACTCGAAATTTCAAGTTTTTGAAAGAAACTTGAAGCAACGAGTAAATATTCGAAATTTCAAGTTTTTGACTGAAAATTCTCGAAGTAACGAAAAATTTATCGAAGCAACGAAAACATATTTGAAATAACGAGAAAATACTCGAAGTTACGAGAAAATTATTGAAATAACGAAAAAATACTCGAAGCAACGAGTAAATAATTGAAGTAACGAGAACTGTCTTTGAAAAAAAATATTTTGTGCTACAAAAGTGGCAGCATTAGGCTTTCGTAAAAGCGAACAAAACAGCTGATGTTGAATTTAGGGATTCAGTCCGGTTCCTGGGCTATTACCAAAACATGGCAATATTTGACGCTTTCTCACTGTTCAGGTACGTGTTTCAAAATGCAGCTTAAATGCGACGTTTTCTTAAAACTTGCTAAAAGGGGTCCGACCTTTTGAAATCCGGTCAAAATCAGCGGCTGTTCGTCATCCACCACGTCACATGCAGGCGCGATTGAGACGGAGAGCACATGTGACCGCTGGAATCACCGCCGATGGTCTCGTGTGGCCTTCCCATATGAAGCAGATTCAGTTTGTCCTTCCATGATCAGCAGAGGATTTATCTGTGTAACGCCAACGATTCACAGATGCAACAGTGGCAACGCATAACCGATTTGGCGGGGGTCATGGTTTGGGCCTCCTACTGCAGATATCCACTTCCTGCAATAATTACCACCAGTGTTGTTGTGAGCATCACAACACCACTTGTCTGTTTTCAGCTCCACATGAAATTTGGTTCAGGCTGTCTTTGTCCACTATGTACTATGCGATTACATTTGGTGTAAAGAACCGGTCAGGCGACTTATATCTGAACCTTATGGTAATGGCGCTACTGGAGGTTCCGATGTCCTTCGTAGAACTCTTCGTGGTATCAGTGTTAAGATTTATGCTCAACCAATGTTGATGTTGTAACACAGGTCCTCCGAAATGACATTTCACTGTTTAGCATTACACAACCAGTAACCTTTATTAACTGGTGAAAATGGACATATATTCCAAAATTTTGTGGTAGTGAAAAAGGCGTCGTAAGTTGGGTTTCATTTGTCCCATGGTCTTGTGTATATTTAAAACAAATTAATGCCTCTGTTTTATGGTGTGTTGTGCCTGTCAAAATGGAACTCATATTACAATGTCTGTAAACAGATAACTTCGCCAACTAATAACACGAAATCAAGTGCTTTATCACATGCACGTGCTTACTGCATGAACTCAGGTCTAATAACATGAGATCTAGTGCCTTATCACATGTACATGCTTACTGCATGAACTCAGATCTAATAACATGAGATCAAGTGCCTTATCACACGTACATGCTTACTGCATGAACTCAGGTCTAATAACATGAGATCAAGTGCCTTATCACACGTACATGCTTACTGCATGAACTCAGATCTAATAACATGAGATCAAGTGCCTTATCACATGTACATGCTTACTGCATGAACTCAGATCTAATAACATGAGATCAAGTGCCTTATCACATGTACATGCTTACTGCATGAACTCAGATCTAATAACATGAGATCAAGTGCCTTATCACATGTACATGCTTACTGCATGAACTCAGATCTAATAACATGAGATCAAGTGCCTTATCACATGTACATGCTTACTGCATGAACTCAGATCTAATAACATGAGATCAAGTGCCTTATCACATACACATGCATACTGGTCTTTATACACGTTCAGTTGGCGTTGGGCGTGCTCCACACTGATTTTGTTCCAAGCTGTTGCCTGTGTTGGTGTTGACATAGTAACAAAGTTTGGTGAATATGCGTGCCTGTCCTGATTCTGTTTGGTGGCAGTTGGCAAATCTGGTGTGAAACACGTGGTAATCAGATGTGGGACATTTCCCCCCAGCAGAACATTGATTGTAAACGTGGACAACAAAAGGAAATCACTACGTTAATGACAATGGCGTTGTCTCAGGAAAGTGTAAATGACCGCTTCAACCAGGAATAAAGAATATTAGTTTGGGCATCTTTATAATTTCATTCACCATTACCTGTAAAAGCGCACACTGTTCTTTTTTACAGCTCTTGCGAACATCGACGTGCCGTTAGAAAATAGATTTGCAGTCTCCGCCAAATTATCAACCATTAGTGCATGGATGTTGATTGGAGCGTTGACAATGGAACAGTTCCAGTCACAGTCGGGTGATTCTGCTAGCTGCAGTTAGTGTAGATTGAAGTGTTGAAGTGAATAGCAGTAAATGACAAACTGATGATTGTATTCAAACCACCCGCGGATTTTGTCAAAAATACAAGGAATATAACTCTACACAGCAATATTGGCTCATTAATCAGCTTGGCCTCTTGCGCGACAAAATTAAATGCACATAGCATAGGGCACATTCCTAATAAAATATTTAACCAATGTTTCCCGTGTGCCCTTCGTTATGAAATAATCGCGACAGTCTGCTGGATTTCCTAAGGTTATTTGTGCTGTGTTTGTACACAGCAGCTTGTATTATTGACGCTATTTCTTTCATAAACTGGGTATTTAAAATGTTTTTATGATAAATAATTTCGTCATATGTTTGACTTTCAGTTACAAAATCAAACGTTACCTATATTATATCTACATAAAACTAGACAATGTACTGACACTACATGCCAAGAAAGACTATATAGTTTGAAAATAATAAACCCAGTACGATATAATACATAACTGCCACAAATGTATATCTTTGATATCTAATCTTTTGAAAACAACATATGTAAATGTTCTGTATAGATTTACAACAAATTCATGTCTTCACTGAACTTGGTTACTTTTATACAAAATTACAAATTCATTGATTTCTATATACAATTTCTTTCAAATATGAGTGATGATGAAATAGACAAAATAACATTCTTTTCATTTCCAATGACATACAAAACAAACTCGTTTTGCGTTTGACCTTTTGTATGATTTTGGACAAAGTTGTACTGTATTTTAAAATAAAGTGATAGTAGATAGAAGTAATGACGCTATTTTTGGCAGTGGAGTTTACCTTTGAAGACTGGTATTTCTCACATTGTAAATGATTTATTTTCCCACGACCTGGGCCCCGTTTCACAAAGCTCTTGTAAGCCAAAGATCTCCTAACCTTTCTCATAGCATTGGTACTTCATATGTTACAGTGGAGGAGGTTGGGAGGCTACAAGGAAATTTACGAGATCTTAAACTTACGGGACCTTCGTGAAACGGGCCCCAGATATGTTCCAGGTACTTGTGATATGCTGCTGGTGCCTGCGAGACATGGAGGGATCGTAGCAGCTAAGATATTCTCTTTGGTAAAGGAATTTATGTCTTTACAAGTAGCCAGGCTACAAACGGCAATAGTTGTATCCTCGACACGTAAGGGCACTGCATTTTAAAACAAGTATACTTGTTGTCTCCTGCCCGAAGTGGTTTGACCATAACTATTAACAGTGTCCAGCCTAAGACCTCTTTAGCAAATTCCCATCCCTCTGTCTAGGATCCAAGGACGATCTGAGGCCACCTTTACTCGCCATCGGAATTTTGATGTCTTCTATAGCATTGTCAGGCTTCGGTCTTGAGGAGACGAGCTAAAAGGCATTAGGTTACGCGACGAAGAACTGAGTATACAACAGATGGCTTGAATGAAGAGATTGAAGAAAGTCTTCCTCTGAACGATATCGATATTACTCTCAATAAATGACACTGATGGAGTGAGACATTCCAGAAATGAAAGAATAGTGTACATCTGCAAAACTGTGGGGAGATGCTGACGAAGCAGGAAGTATTCGCCGGTGAAAGGTGAAGATAGTTGTGGGACTGGTTGATAAGTGAGCAGGAGAAGAATGAAGGAGAGGAACAAAGGAGCAGTAACACAAGTCAGAACATGACATGGTCCTGGGTGTGTGCAGGACAACCGACGTTGTTGGTGGTGATAATTGCATAATGATGTCATTTGACGGTCATGAACGATCAATGGTTAAATATTAAACACTTGATTGTAATCATTGTCAACAACGGGCGTTTAAATTACGTAAATGACTTGTGCATATGTGTGCATACTAAAAATAACAGATTTTTTGTTGTTGATATCAGTGGTGCATGTAGGTATCCACGAGTCACTCCACATTCACTGAAAACACAAAATAACAAACATTCAATTCAAGTCAGAACATGAGGACAGGGTCATGGAACTTTACTACCAAGCACATTGAAATGCATTTTTATGGCAACATAAGGTTTCGTCACTTTGCTATATTTGTGCATTGATAAGTGAGTAAAGCAAAATCAGCAACAATGCAACTACTCGCTTCCAGAAGTCAAACACATATGTCTGTGGAAAAGATCATAGAATAAAAGTGCCGACAAAGATCTAAAAGCTCTAATATGAATCACAGAGTTACTTTCTACGCAATACTCATAAATCGAACTGGAGAAAAAGGAATGGGAAGTTGTGAAATGGTTTGAACACTAAAGAACAATGAAGTAACTGTACATGTCCACTTATCACTGAGAGGTGGTTGCCTGCCACAAGGCTATGAAAAAAGGATCGTCTGTCAAAGCGCAATTGATATCAATTTCTAGCATATCGCCGAACAGCAGGTTTCAAACGTACTCGATACTGAAATGTCAAGAGAAACTTTATAGGCAGACTATACTTTTGATTTCACCACTGGAAAACCAGCGAAAGAAGATGTCCATATGAACGAATTCAAACACCGTTTGGAAATGTCAGCTGTATGAAGATGGTCAATTTACGATTCCTAATTGCCTGAAAGCATGACAAACAGTCTATAAAGGAGGAGTCGAGGAAGGGCAACCATTTGACTGTAATGACAAAGTATGACAAGGCGCAACATCTGATTCTGAAACTGTATCCTTTCTTCTATTAAACGGTGGAAATGATGGTATGATTATGGCTAGTTGATGTGACAGGTAGTGTGTGCTAGGCGTTTTCAAGTTGGCAAAAATCGAAATTGACATCAGGTTGCATTGACCATGTCAGTTTGAATCCAGCGGCCACAGAAATAGAAGTGGTAAACTCTCGAATGTGTGCCCGTTTTGGGGTTCTTATGTACCTGTAATATATCGGGATAGTATTTTATATGTTAATATGAGGAATACATGACAATCTCTTGTCATGGGTTCTTCTCACAATTTGGCCTCTTTGACCATTTTCATTGACAGCTGTGGCAACTAAAAGAATCACTTCAGTTGTCATTATAGTTCAGTAATACAGAAACGTTTGTTCTTGACGGAAACAGTGTCTCATAATTGTTACTCTGTTAGTGCACTTCAGGGTTCAAATCTTTCTCTCACTTCCCCTTAACTTTACATACAAAGAATACTATTTGTCTAAATTTATCATCGACCTGACTGAATGAATTGAACAAAACTCAGTCGGGTAATTTGAAAACCCACGTGTTCCTAAGGGAGGTAAGAGAGAACATAATCAAATTACACTATCTCATCTCAATCATCGTGATATATTTGTCTCTTTCGGGTGGAAAGCCTGATTCAGATTCACATGCACCAAACATTTTCAGGTATGCATAGCTACACATTAATTTCACTATTAATACCATTTGAAATGATAGAAACATTGAATTAGCCCCACTGAGTTCGGAAATTCAGAACCAGTTGGTCTCTGTACTGGCTTTTAGTATGGGCAACTGTATCGCACAATTTGTCGGGCGGATAGTTTGGAGTGTCGGTTCCCTTGTTCCCGGTTCCTTTCATTGAACACAAGCTCTGCTGATCACAGCTGGTGACTTCATAATGTCTGTTGGAGCAATTCAGTTGACTACTTGGTAGTGATCATCTGGGCGAGGTCTGTCAATAGTTCTGCACTGACTTCCTATTGTTGATTCCCGAGAGCCATGATGCGCTAACTATTTTCAATTCACCAACTCTCTGTTTGACTGACATCTTCATGCGGAACACAGAAATCGTGAAATGAAGGACAGTTGGTCTTTTATCAACATGTTTACGTGATCTCAAAGTTTTCCACGAAAAATCCAATTCTTAAGCATCTAATTCGTCAGCCGTCGTCTGTACGTGCGTGTATTGCATAGCTGATAGTGATTACATGTATTAAAAGCCTTTAAAACGCAATTTGACGTTCTTACTTTCTTTACTCACACAAATGTCGACATATATAGATGTAACTGGCAGATATGTTTTAAATAAACATCTGTGCATAACTTAATCGGAAATTGTCCAATCAACAACAACGTCAGTGACGACATCAAACAAAGGAGGGATCACTTGCAGTTAATATCGCGTGTGTCCATCGTGCACTGCAAGACAGTCTCCAGGGGCATTGGATTTCTCAGAAACAGCTGTGGAATGGTCTGCCAGTGATGTTGATGAGTCGGTGTCAATTCAGCAGTTGTCTTTGATCATGGCATCATCCGTTCCAGTACGACCATGTTCAAGAACACAGTTTGGCGCAAGTCTTCCTTCTCGACGTCGATAAATCCATTAACGTCCATCTGCAATGGGTACGGTAATGCTTTGATAAGGCGTCCTCGCACCCTTTGGGCGCAAACATGGGACAACTGTCCTCCTTGCAGTATTAGCACCTGTTTTGAACCGGTTTCGCGAGTATAGGACTCGGATATTTCGGTCCTGTCGAGCTGTCATCAAAGGTGGCGCACCAGGTCGCAGACAAATGCACCACTTCCGGTGTCCCGAAAACGTTGTCTGAGTTGACCAACAGTGGATGGATGCACATTACAGTGCCTGACAATCATCACATCTATAGAAACACATTTAAGCATAGCGAGAACCTGTTTCTTTTCGTATTGTGTCAAACGTGAGATTTTCTCAACGTGATTTAGTTTCACAATTCCTTGTGCTTTTATAGGGCCTGGGTGCAGGTAATGCACGTACACAACGTGTTTTATGAATATGGTTGTGTTTACGAGAAATGTCAAAGCTTCAGTTTTAAGCATAAAAGTTTATAAAAGAGGAATGCTCTGGGACTCAAACTTGAAATGGACAAGAATATCAGCCTTTTATCCCTACATCCTCTGTATCGCAGGAGAAGAAAATCGTCAGTAGAAGTCTTGTAAGTTCCAGGACAACAAGTACCAACTGTGTTTTTAATGGCTTTCAGTATATAACTTGACAATCATTATGTTTTCTGTACTGATAAATACTACTAATAATACACAAGATTTCTATAGCCCTTTATTTGCCTATTTAAAAACACTAAGGAACTTCACTCGTAAAATACTTTATGGTGATATACAGGTGGTATACAAGGGATGCTTAAAGTTAAAACAGTGAAAGCATGGTAAAACACATTAAAGAAAGAGAAAAAATGCAAATGGTGATAAAACCAATGATACATTATGTGGAATAAGTAGCTTTAAAAAGATGAGTTTTAAGAGCATTCTTAAAATGTCCAGTGAGGATGAATTTTGTAGGCTGACTGGTAGACTGGGTCCAGAGATGAGCTGAAATGTTGTCAAACATCTGTTGCCATATGTAACAGTACCTGTCTTTGGTTGTCAGAGACGAGATTCAGATTCTGATCTGAGCGACCTGACAGGATGATATGGCATAACACGTTCCCGAAGATAGTTTTGGGGGCCAAAATGTGGAGACATTTATAAGCATACTTCAGAATCTTATACTGGCATCTCTGTCTGACTGGGAGCCAGTGCACCTTCTCTCTCACAGGCGTAATCTCCCCACGTCGGCCAGTTTGGGTAATGAGTCGAGCCGCACCTTCTGTAGACAACTGGTGAGAGTTTCAGGTAGTCCTCAGAGAAGACCATTTCCACAATCCAGTCTAGATGTCACTAAAGCGTGTATTAGAGTCTTACAACAATCTCCTGTGATATATCTGCGTATGGCTGAAATACTTCCGATCTAAAAGTAGCATGACTTCGCGATGGCATTGTCTTGCCTCTCCATTGTCAGTTTGTGGTCGAAATGAACACCAAGGTTCTTCACAGAATCAGCTGATTGAACAGAGCTGTCTCCAACTTACATGTCACTGGTGGTAACTTTAGAGTTCTTGGAACTGCAAATAATAACTTCAGTTTTGGGGTTAAACCCAGATATGATTTGTACTTTTGCGGTGTCCCTCGAAACATGACTTAGACTGTGGCTTTGAAGATGTCATCTTGTCCGCAGTAGATGTCCTAAACTTTAGCTTTATTAAACGTGGTACACATGTTCGCCATGTTCATCACGCTCTCTGAATGTCCCTTGTGGGGGCTACACCAGTGTGTTAATTTGATTTTTTGTGTCGTTTCCATGGCAACAAGTTTGACTTTGACTGAAATTGGTGGTTATGGTCTTTTCTGGAGCAGAACTTTAAAACCGCTCACTATTTCTTCACCAAACATGGCACATAGACAGGTTTGGTGGCATAATGGTGCCTTTGGTAGGTTTGGATGTCTGAAGAAAAATTAAATTGTTTCATTCGACCCTGACTGCAACTTGGTTACATTAAGTGCAAATTACTGAAAATACTACAAACTACTGCAAATTACTGAAGTGTGAACGAAATAAATAAAATAGATTAGGATTTTGTTCAAGAGGTTGTTCAAGAAACTAACGCGTACACAATACATATCTATATGACTTAACAGATGACACTATGATTCTGCTTCCCTTAATTTGACTTTGACAGTGCTGGTTACCTCGCGTGAGACAGGTAATGTCATGCAAAGCAAAGGCCATGTAGACAGTAACGGATACAACGGAATATAATTCATGACATTAATGTTCATTCTGGTTTAACGGGGACATGAACAAAATATAAGAAACCTCTCCTTTTCGATGAAATGAGACTAGACCCAACCGGAGACCTTTATGTAGTATCCATGTTTGAAAAACGAGCTTTACAAAATACGAAAAAAAGGTTGTTTCGAAAAATGATTTTCGGCAGAAAAAAGGTAGTTGGTTTATTTTCTTTCAATTCCAATGAAGATGTCTTTCATTAAATCAATGGAATTATAAACAACTGGTAAGAAAAATCTAATTGCATTTCTTTGATGATGAGCCATATTTTCAGCAGCTTGAATAATATCGCATATTCAACGCAGAAAAGTGAATCCCTTCAAAGGCAGACCACATGCGGCGATTGCCTTCTCCACAAAGAGCAAATCACCCTCCACGCTGAGACCGTGAGCTATGTACATATGGGGAGGGGTGGGGTGGGGTGGGGTGGTATTTTGGCGTGTTCGAGTGTTTCCTGTGTTAAGAGACAAAATTCATATTCATAGACTTACTGAAATGTACCCTTAACACACTAAAATTAAATAATATTCATACATTCACTGAAATATATCCTTAGCACACTAAAACGAAACCTAAATTATTTATGTAACGCACTAAAATTTCTATTGATTGTAAAAAAAGAAATACAACGAACTAAATTAACCAGCTTAACTACCATTACCCTACACCTAATCTTATAGCAATTTTCTTAACATCACTGAGATGTCTCCATAACACACTAAAATGAAACCTCAAGTATTAATGTAATGAATAGTTTTACCCCTTAACAGTGCGCAAACACAGAGATAAATTATTTCAGCAATGAAAATATGCACACATTTTCTTAGGCCCATATTCTCAGCTTTCGTATTTCCGCCAAAACGGACAACATTTCGTTTTGTCACACACGGAAGAAACTACAACCAGAGATTACGACTATCTCAGCTTTAAGAGAGCTTAAACAATCTAGACCTTGATTACAATCTTGGTCCAGGCTCGATTACTTACAGACTACCGCGTTACAGCTGGAATAGTTTTGGGAGACGCACTAAACAATAAACAAACAAAATCAAACTACTCACATCACGAGTATTTCCAGCCTTGATTTCCACTGACACTCCCTTTTACAGAGGTACTGTTAAAGTTGCTGGTCTGCAGACTAGTAGTACTTTGTGTGATTTGATCTTGGGTAATACTCCTGGACTTAGAGCCCATAGGAACAGTGTTAGGAGAAGAAACTAGAGGTCAGAAAAGAGTGAGAGAAGAAAGTAAACTTCCCATGAAAACTACGTAGTCATTAGGTGTTTCTTGGAGAAGAACATTAGTGTGTGGAAATGCAGATGCATGATGAGAGTTTGAATGAAGTGAGGAAACTGGCAGAACAGGACAATGTGAGATGCACTATTTGTGGTACGTCAGGCTGCTTCATTGATCATGGTTTGTTGCACAGGAGATATGCTTATCTTAAAGCTAATAACAGTAAACCAGTTATACAAGAAATTCTGAATGCTCAACCCGTTTTACCCGGTTGTTGAGGAAAGTCCTAAAGATAGTTTCAGTGTTGATAATCACATTGATGACACCTTGTAGACCACAGAGGATTGTGAGAACCACAAAGGTAGTCTCAGAATGGTGTCTGATCACATCTTAAGCAGCATCATTTGACAGCATGTGCACAGTTTATGTCATATTTTGAGTGTTACAACTGTTCCCTACACAGTTATCAACGGAGAGAAGTATTGTCAAGATCACAATTAGTATAATTTATGTAATATCTGAAGTGTGACAGGTTTGGAGTGAAGGCATGTGAGCTAGAGCAGTGATGTAAGCGACGAGCGATTGATTTTGTAGAGGTGCGCAGCATGTGACACATACCTTATGATTTTCCCTTACCACTCATCACTATCCAGACAGACTGCAATGGACAACTCAGCATCGAAATTGGTGTCATCGACAATGAATGTTGGTCCAGAATGAGGAAGTGGCATGAGAGTTGCGCACTATTTTGCCCAAGTCATAAGACCAAACGTTGAACCACATTTTGGACGTTGTCGAAATCACATTTTTCATCAAGACAACTCTCGTGCCCACACTGGCAGAGCAACACTGGGCTTCCCAAGACAAATCCGTGCAACAGTCTGTACTCAGTCTGGATTCAAGTCCATTAGAACACCTTAGGGACGAGATTCCAAGAAGACCGAATGATCTACCAAGCACTTTGCAGAGTGTGACCCAAGACCCCCTTCATCAACTGACTAACTCATTCCATGTACAAACGATGCTTTCACTTTCATCAATGCCCATGGAGGCTTCTCACAATACTGACTTTGGGGTATCTCATTAATACCATTTTTGATGATTTTGTCTGTGTGAACGCTAAACGTGATTGCCGAAAATGTGTTAACCATGTCAAGTTTGAACGCAACTCTGAGTTTTGATAGTTAATTAAAGTGAATTAAAGTGTGTGCTGTAAGAACCCATGCAACATTTTTTATGATTCAGTATATGTTATATTATGGCCGGAAGAATGTTGTCTATGGCGGACTGCTCTTGAGCGCCATCAGCAACCTGATATCTTCATTCTCTCTGACATGGATCATGTTTGCTGTAATTCGAATGATCATTGGACTGGCGGTTGGAATGACAATGTCCTGTAGCTTCTTGTACCGACTGGAATATGTGGGAAAGAAATGGCGAGGGGCGTGTACTACGATTCCATCCTGGCCCCTCGGAGTGGTGCTGTTTGCCATTTTATGTTGGTCCATCCGGAACTGGAAATAGCTGTATCTAACTATTGTTGCAGTCAACATTCCTTTGCTGCTGACTTAGTTGTAAGTGAATTATGTACACAAATATATTTCAAAATACCAAGAATGTTTACACACCTTTCATTAAAATGTCCGTGGAAAATATTAACTGAAAGTGCAAAACAACTCCTGATTTAGAAACCTAATTTCTTCGATCGAGTTAGTGCACCAAGCATGAAAAACCCTAACACTATTTCATCTGTACCATTCTCCTTGTCACGTGGACATTTGTATTTATTATAAACAAAATACCAAATAGTGTAACAATTGGAAATCACGTTTACCATTTACTGCTAATGTGATGCCAGAATCGCTCCGCTGGCTCACTGTGAAGGTACATCTTGAGGAGACGAGGCGCATCGTCATCAGGATTGCCAAGTTCAACAAGAAGGCTGTTCCAGACATGTCCATATTGGAACTGATCGCTGAAGAGGAGAGGGTGGAGAGGAACAAAGCTAAATCCTACTCCTACATAGATCTGGTTAGACCCAGGACACTGAGGTCAAGAACTCTTATAACATGCTTTATTTGGTAAATACTTTACGCGTTTTGAGTTACTCAAACATATATCTGCGCTGTAGAAGAACTTAAACCGTGAACCATAGTGCAAGATCCATCTCCGAGCTCAACATCAGCATCAGCAACAGCAGTAGCTGCTGCATTTTATCATCAGCAGCATTACTACTAACAAAGTTCAGCATCTCTTTTGGCAATAATTACTACCAGTGTTGCCATAATCATCACCTAGCTACTTATCTGCTTTCAGCTCCACATGAAGTTTGTTTCAGGGTATCTATATCAATTGTGTACTATGACAAAACATTTGTTGTGAAGAATCTGTCAGACGACTTCTATGTCAACCTGATGATCATGAGAGTACTAGAGGTCCCGATTTCCATTGTGGAACTTTTCATGGTCCCAGTGCAAGGACTTAGGCTACTTTAATCGTCATTCAGCATACAAGTGAACGCACTGTGTATGTGTGTTTGCTGGTGCTACTCTCGACTAATGCTGATATATCAAAGGTCCCCCGAAATGCTATTTTGCAACATTTTACAACCAATACCTAACAGGTTCAAGAATTACTGATAATCCATACCTATTCCAATGTTACGTTCTTGTATTATTCTGTACAGTTTTTGTGTTTATGGAGAAGTCGTTGTACTTTGGGCTTCATGATTTATGTTAATTTGTGTATATATATTTATAACAAATGGATATTCACGTTTTATGGATAGCTGTGCCTGTCAAAATGGTTTTCTCATTACAAATTCCTCGTGCCTTCCCACATGCACATATTTACTGTTAAAATTCGGGTCTTATGTTCACACAGGTTCGGTCGATGTTAGGCGTGCGCCATACTGCTCCTGTTCTCAGCTGTTTCCTGGTTTGGTGTTGCCATAGTAACAAAGCTAGGTGAGTATGCTTGTCTGTCTCGACTATGCTTGTTACAATTGGCAAATCTGCTGTGAAACTAGATCACGAAAGTATAAATGGACGTGTTTCAAACAGACATGAAGAATATTTGTTTCGTCATCTCTATAATATCATTCACCACTTCTAAAAATACACGCATTGTACGTACCTTTTCACAGCTCCTGCAAACATCAAAGTGCCCTTAGAAAATGGATTTGCAATCTCTACCAAATTATCCACCATCAGTGCATGGACTTTGATTGAGACATTGACTAGTGAACAGTTCCCAACCGTGGTCAGGTGATTCGAAAAGTCATACTGAGTGTAGACTTGAGTGCTTAAGTGACTAGCTGTTAATAACAAACCGATAATAGATAGAAATTCATGTCTTAATCGAACTTAGGCACAAAAACTGCCAATTCACTCATTTCTGTTTACAAACCGTTGCAGAAATGAGTGATGTTGAAATATACCGAATCACATTCATTTCAATGACATAAGGAACAAACCCTTTGTACTGTTTGCAATGGAGGACTAGTAGTTTCATGTTGTTAATCATTTGAATAATTAGCGACTTCCTCTCCTTTTCCAGGAACTTGGCATATGCTGCTCAAAACAGATCTGGGTGGATCGCAGCAGCTCAGATATTCTCTTTGGTAAAACCTATAAGTCTTTATGATATTCTCTTTGGTAAAACCTATAAGTCTTTATGTATAAGCACTCTACAAGCAAGAAACGTTTTATCCACTACAATGTTTTATATACCTCTTTGTTAAGCTGAGCTGTAATTTGAGTGGATGATGATAAAATAAAAGAAGAGATTAGAGCTTGATTTAAAAATAGTATGACTACAAAATGTTAATATACTACATTCTATATCATTAGAATGCCGTAAGAAATATAAAGTCTGCAAACTCTTCAACAAATTCTTGTTCCTCTGCCAGGGTTCCAAGAACGATCTGATGCCACCTTTCGATGGCATGGGAATCTTGATGTCTCTTACGGAATTAATTATCATGCTTCGGTCTTGAAGAGACGAACAAACAGGCATTAGAGGACACAATGGAAAATATACAAGAGGGGGCATGAATGTAGAGGTTGAAGAAAGTCTTCCTCTGAACGACGATGTTACACTGGCAATGACTGACAGTGATAGGGTGCAGGGAGAAAACCCAGAAAAAGACGAATGCTGTACCTATGGAAACTCAGGTGGTGATACTGAAGAAGGAGGATGTATTCGCCAGTCAAAAGTGAAGATAATTATGGAACTGGCTGATAGCAGTGAGTCAGAGAAGAATGGAGAGGAACAAGGGAGTAGTAACACATTCTCCAAGTCGGTTCATGACATATATGTCTATCGTGTATAAAGTACAACGGCCATGGTGACAAACAAATACTTAATGATGTCATTTGACGATAGAAAACGATCAATGGTCTAATAGTAAACACTTGATTGTAATCATTGGCGTATTTAATCAGTATATTACCATTTGTGGTGATCAAATTACGTAAATGACCTGCTGATATGCATCGACCATCGACTGTTTCTTTCAGAAGTTTCGTCTTTCTCAACTATATTAATCTTCACACCCAGTGGTAGGTATCCATGAGGCAGTCCACATTGACTGAAAACACTAAATCACAAACATTCACTTTAAGTCAGAAATGGACAGTAGGGTCCTGGAAGTTTACTATCAAACACCAGGGAATGCAATTTTATTTCAACATGAGGTTTCGTCACTTTGTTCACAAGTAATGCCGAAACAGAAGCTCTTCACGTCTTGAAAGCAAATACAGTTTCCTGTGGAAGGGAAGTGCTGATAAATATCACTGAAACAATAAACGTTTATTTTTATCACAGAGTTAATTTCTTTCCGATATACCAAACAAAGAGAATCTTCACTGAATGAAATGCTTTGAACAATAAGGAACAGTGAGAACTGAATTACAGATACCAGGACGGTAAACAAACTGGAGACCAATATCCTTACTAAATGTGTCGTACAAGATCGGTACGGCAACAGTAGCAATTAGTAGAGTTTTAACTTCAATTATTAACGAAGATAAACAAGATCCTTGGTAATAGATATAATGGAGATTGTAAACCTAAAGTCACTGTGTTCTGTAATCTGAATGGTTGAAAATCATAATCAAATGGAATTCGATTCCCGTAAACAGCAAGACTATTCGCTGCGTATTGACACATAGAAACATCGTAAACAATTGTTTTGTTGTGTCACCACGATGGTGATGCCATCCAAATCATAGTGTGATGTAAAGTTAGAATGACTTCACGGGAGGACCTCCAGATGCTTCCATGGGACCCAGCTGAAACGGCCAGCTGATGACACTTCACTGCGGTACTTGTACTCGATGTAAACGAGTGCAGACACTAAAACCCTATGGTTTACTTTTGTGTTTAGAATGTCGATACACATCATGTATTGGCCAATTTTCGGGTGTTATTGAGTATACGACGCCGGCGGTTCTAAATGTATTGCCGTGCTTCAAATACTCAATAACACCCGGAAATGGGCCAGCACATGATGTTTATCTTCTTAATACACAAGACATACTACATAATGGATTACATAAAACCTATGGACATACTTGGACTGTTACTACTCTTCGATTTCGAAAAAAGCCATAGATTCCGCATATGGGAAATTCATTGAAGTCGGTTCACTTTTTGGGAATATGTAAGAAAGAGGATCAAGACATTTTTGCCATGTAAATTCATCAGTATTAGAGAATACATTTGGTTCTGACTTAGTATATCTATCTCCAGTGCAGTGAATGTTTACCTGCAATGATTTGAAACAATTTAGGGGTAATGGGCATAACAGTTGGAAATACAGAATATCTAGTTTCCCACTTTGCAGCTGACAGTCCCTTGTCTTGTATGGCACTGCAAAGCCTCTTCAAATATGTGACGATCATGCTCTTTTACTGGTTTGAGAATAAATGTAAGCCAAACATAAATTTCAACAAGAGTTGTAAATAGTGTTAAGCTCTCGAATGTATGCCACGTTTTAACATTTAAAACGGCCTTTGCTATATCAGGATAGTAGCCTAACTTAACACACTCTTCTCACTGATTGGTCTTCTCGACCGTTGTGATTGAGGTATTGTAAAAAGTGACAACTAAATGAAGTCATCGAAGGTCTATTACAAGCAGACAATCGATCTTGACGAAAGTGGTCTTTTAAAATGATTGTTATCCTGACAGCCTCTCAAATGGCTTAGATAGATTTAGTTTTGTGATTTAAAATCATTTTAACGCCCTGTCATTTGTGATGTCAAATCATTTTAACGCCCTGTCATTGTAATCTGTTGCTCAGTAAAAGAATGAGTAGTTCATGTTTCAGAAATTGGAGTGATTACTTGAAGCTTTTAATCCTCAAAACGAAGCAGAGGTCATTCGAAATAGGAAACTTTGATAGACGTAGGTAACTATGTTTATACTGAACAACTCCCAGTGAGCCCGAAGATTCAGAACTAGCCCGATTCCAGACTGTCTTCATTTTTGATTATTGCGTATGGAGCATGAGACAAACTTCTGGAATGTGGCTAAGGTTATACAGAGCCAATGTGGTTCTTACAAAGTGGGAAACGCATTTAAAAAAAACCCCAAACATTTTAGTAATATTAGCATTTGTATTTTGGAAAATAAATATATAGATCTGGAAAAGCAGGAGATGCCCTTAATTAAAAACACGCTTTAGTCCTGTCTATTGAAACAATTCAGTTGACTACACCCGATTGAATGTCCATCTGCATGAGGTCTGTCAATATTTAAGGACGGACGCTGCATTATTGAAAAGCTGGTGAGGATAGTGATTCACGTGAACCATTCCATGATGCTCTGACTGTTGTCAGTTCACACGAGATACTAAAATGAACGACAATTGGTCGCTAAATTATCCCTGATTGTGAAAAATCACATCCCATTCGGTCACCAGAACTGCACCACATTTTCACCATTGTGTGTGTCTATCTTTAGGTCAAATGCCAGTGTTGGGGCAAAGCTGGACTGCCAAGAAATGAAGAACATTGATACTTATTCGTTCATCACTTTTCACAGGCCCATTAACTAAAAACAAGTTAAAAACATAGCAAAAGTTCAAAAGTAAATTCCCAAATCTGTTTAGAATAGTATCCCGTATTGATCTAGTGTCTATTGGTACTGATTTATCTTAGTAGATATAAATTTCATTCTACAGCACAGACAATAGAAACTATGTCAAAACAATGCTAAAACAATGCGGTAATTAGCTAAAACAATAGCCCATGACCCACATCCCTCATCCCTCATCCCTCATTTCGTGCTCCAATTAGCAAAGACAATGAAACCAGTGACCGTAAATCCCCCATCCCTCATTTATCCCTCATCCCTCATCCCTCATTTGGCCCACATTTCATCCCAAAAATAGCTACACGTGACAGTCATTATCTAATCATATCAATTTCATTAAGCCTAGTGATACATAATATCACCATGATGAAAAGAAGTTAATGATGTTTAAGGAGAAATTATCAATGGATGTTTCACGCTATAGTTGATGGTTATTTGTTACAAAACGATTGGAATGCTGTCTATTCAAATAAGTTGTTTATACAGAACAGTCACGACAGGGTGGCATGACCGGTTGATACCCAGTGCACGGTGTACTCTATATATAGAATCAACAAACCAGGGGTAGCATGACTGGATGATGAAACTTAAACCTTTGAATAGTGCCATGTCATGATTAGTCATCCCTTTCACATTCTTTTTTTAAAAAACACACGTTCCACTACGTCTATAAATCTACCAATGAGCGATGGTGATTATTGTGTGTTGTCCAATGACATACAGTAGTTTGAATTCACCAATAGATGTGCGCATGCTCGCATCCATCACTGCTTACAGCAATGTTATTCCAACTGAGTACAAGCAACAGACAAGGTGTGTCTTTGCTGAACAGACATCATGGGAACAAGAGTTACAGATCGGTTCGTATTCTTTTATACAAAATCTTCCCCATTTAGCCAGCACTATCCTGTTAGGATTGAAGTTGATGGTAAAATCTTCAACTGTGCTGAGCAGTATTATATGTACATGAAGGCAATGACGTTTGGCGATGTGGTTACAGCTGAACACATTTTAAGAGCCTCTTCTGCTGTTATGCAGAAGAGATTAAGAAGATGTGTGAAAAACTTTATTCAACACAAATGGGATGTTGTGAGTTACCATGTTGTGAAGAAAGTTACCCTGGCTAAGTTTACTCAGTCTTCCACTCTTCGACATGCATTAATGAACACCTCCACAAAAATATTAGCTGAAGCCAGTCCATATGATAGACGGTGGGGTGTTGGACTCTCTCTTCACGGTCCCAAGCTATTAAATCCATCTAACTGGAAGGGACAAAACTGGTTGGGGAAAGCTTTGATGGAGGTCAGACAAGAGCTTATGGACAAAGTTGTTGAGAGTGAAAAGTGTTAAATTCTTGTTTACAGTCAGCTGAATGGTAAAGCAGCTTTCTATTCCTGGAAGCAAGTTCTACAATCATCACACACCTTGCACGAAACAGTTGTCATGCAATCTAACGAATGGTTTCAAGATCGCAGTGAATGTGTCAAGGATGCTAAGAGAAAGTTTCAAGATGATTCTAGGTCAACGAAAAGAATCATCATCAAGAAGACAAGAAAACTGTTCTTGTGTGTCGACGAAGTTGATAGTGGAAATCACATAAAGCATGCGGAAAATCTTCTCACTTTGTGTTACACTTTGGAACTGGCTAAGATTCTTAGACGGTTATCCTGTGATTTGTGTTTTGGATGTATGTTTGAACCTGAGGGAGAACTGGTGCACACGTGTAAGCACATGCTAGAACAGGATCACGTTGATGGTCTTTTCATGACGGCCATGAGTGAAATAAATGATGAACACGTGATTGATAAATGGTTGGAAGTATTTAGTGATGACACATCTCTGAATTACGTGAACATAGTTTCATACCGCTGCAAAGACTTTCGGGACACTCATTTTAAAACATCAGAGTGGCTTCATGATCTGAAGCAACGTGTGGTTAAGATGCTGTTGTTAGAAAATCGCTTTCAATAATTGTGAATGTATACATGAATGAATTCTATTAATTAAAGCATATGTTCCTTCCTATTCGTACCTTCATGTTATATATTGCCTGTTACAACTGGTTTCATTCAGTACGTGTGTGAGTTCACAAAAGATGAACAGGGTATTGTTAGAGAGGCACGAAAAAGCATTAGAAAAGTATTATTATGACCCTCACAATCCAGGAGCCTACTATGGTCCGTCCAAACTCCGACGGGTATTGAAGACAACACCTCAACCTGATGTTAAGCTCAGGAAGGTGAAATGGTTTGTCAACAACCAAGATCCTTACAGTTTACACAAACCAGTCAAGCATAGATTTAAAAGGATGAAAGTCAGAGTGAATTCCATGGACGAAATGTGGGATGTGGACCTTGCTGATCTTTCACGCTACAGCAAAGAAAATGAGGGTATCCGGTATTTGCTTGTCGTGATTGACATACTGAGTAGGTTTACTTTTGTCCTTCCTTTGGAAAATAAAAGGCCAGAGTCCGTGTTGAAAGCCTTTAAAAAAATACTTCAAGAAAGAAAACCAAGAAAAGTACGCGTAGATGGTGGTAGTGAGTTTAAGGGAGTGTTCAAATCTTTTTTGGAAAAACAAAATATTACCATTACTATTGCACGCAACGAAAACATTAAAAGTAATTATGTGGAACGCTTCAACAGAACACTGAAGTCGTTGATCACACGTTACATGACACGTAAGAACACCAAACATTATCTCAGTGTTCTACCTGATTTGGTGTACAACTACAATAACACCCCACATTCGTCTTTACCCCTTCTATCACCTGCTCAAGTCAATAAAAGCAATGAATTGAAAGTTTGGCAACACTTGTATGTCAAACCCTTGTTGAAGTCAAAGGAAAAAAAAGGTCAAGTGATAAAGAAATACAGATATAAAGTTGGTGATCTTGTTCGCATCCCATACCTGAGGAAACCGTTCAGCAAAGAACTTGATCTGAAGTGGACGGAAGAACTTTTCAAAGTAACAGAACGTTTCAAGAAACAAGACATACCTCTGTACAGAATTAAAGATTTTCATGGTGAACTTATTAAAGGGAGTTTTTACACTGCCGAACTGCAAAAGGTTAACAAAGGAGACGATATTGAGTGGCAAGTGGAAAAGATCTTAAAGAAGAAACGCATGAGAGGAAAAACGTATGTTTTGGTTCGTTGGTTAGGTTGGCCTAGTTCTTTTGATTCACATGTGGAAGAAAGTCAACTGAAAAACCTATGACGGAGAAATATGTGTTTCTCAAGAGTTCTGACACAAAAAATTCTTATTTCAAGGATAACAGCCCTTATCATTTTCGCATTAAGCTCAATCAAAGACTGCTGTTTGATGGATTTTGGGTCGTGTCTTTATCCGAGTTAAACTTTGGAAAGATAGACCTCACTCATGTGAACGATCCTTATGTAGATATACTGTGTAACCTGTGCGATAGTTCACTGGTGGGTAATACCCAGTTACCACTGTTAAGACGCATTGATCTGAGGAATGGACCCAACTTTTCCTTTGCTAATGAATACAATATCCATGTGATGGTCAAAGAGTCACCTGACATTGAAATCTGTATAAAAGCGAGCAGTGGAACACCACTGTCATTCTTGAAAGAGCAGACTTATGCAACACTTCACTTGAGACGTTATCCCTTTGCTGACTGAACATGGATTCCCTCCCTCTGTATATCCCAGATTATAGCAAATGGCAGAAATACTTCAAGAAACAAATGACAAGTACTTCTCGTGTTGTGAATGGAAAAGCTCCCCCTAAAGTTATTCCATCTCACCGATCTGTTTCTCAACCGGAAGAACCTAAAATCGAACTGCAGATGACTTCAGAACAACAGAGTGTTGTGGAGAGAGCGGATGCTTAAGAAAAGCGTCATAGGTCTTTAAAAAGAGCTGCAGGTGAACAGATTGCCACAACCAAGAAGATACGTCAGACAAGTAACATCGCCTCCAAGACAGCTAAAGTGCTCAAGTGTACTCCTGTGAAAGAAAACGACATCTTCAGTTGAGCATCATGTCTTTATTGAATAGCAAAACGTTTGAAGAGTTGGTACCGGATTCGCTCAACCTATTTACCTTACCTCCATATCAGACCAGTATCCAGCAACACTATTTTGTAGATGTACGCCCACTCAGTCAAATTAATGACTCTTCTCCACTGGAATTTCACATATCCAATTCGGGTAGTGATTACATTGATTTGAAGCGAACAAAACTGCATGTAAAACTCAAAGTCACCCATGCGGATGGATCGGTATTGGATGCAGACGAACACGTGGCACCTGTCAATTTGCTTTTGCAGGCACTGTTTTCTCAAATTTCAGTGTATATGCAGAACCAGTTGGTGTCTTCGACCAACAATCATTATGCTTACAAGAGCATGATGAAGACCTTGCTAAACTATGGAGCTGATGCGAAAAGCTCTCAAATGACATCGCAGCTGTTTTACAAAGATGAGGGTGAAGATAATGATGCCATTGAAACAACTGATTGTGTCACTGGAACCAATTACGGTTTGATTGCACGTGGTACCTACATCAAGAAGAGCAATGAACTGACCATGTCTGGACCTTTGTATGAAGATGTGTTTAGCATGAAAAGACATTTAATCAATGGAGTAGATTTGACTTTGAAATTGTACAGATCATCACCTACTTTCTGTTTGATGAGCGGTAAAGCCAACCAAGAGTATACCATTGAGCTACTCGATGCTTATCTTCAAGTATGCAAACTCAAAGTCAACCCGGCGCTGATTCTAGCTCACAACACCCTGTTCGAAAATAACTCCAATGCACTCTACCCTTTCACCAAGTCTGAGGTCAAGGTCAACAGCATCCCTGTTTCTCAACTGACGCATACCATTGATAATGTGTCCAACCCCATTGCTAATCGTTACATCATCGCCTTTGTGGAAAGCAAGAGTTTGAATGGGTCATATGACAAGAATCCTTTCAACTTTCAATCCAGCATGCTCAAAACTGTCAGTCTCTATGTGAATGGTGTCAGTGTACCTGGACGTCCAACTCGAGCTGATGATGTGAACAGCTACGTAAACATGTTTGATGGCATGGGGTTTTGGAGAGAAAATCGAGGAAATTTCATATCCAGGGGAGAATTTTTGTTAGGAAATGCACTGTTTGTCTTTGAACTGGAAGAGTTGTGTGGAGAATCCGAGTACCTCAATCTGGTGAAGACTGGAAATGTGCGGTTGGAAATCGAGTTCAAAGCTGCACTAACCAAAACGCTGAGCTGCATCATTCTCAGTGAAAGAAACTCCATCATCGAAATCGATCAAGCGCGAAACGTCTTCATCAAGTAAATACAGAGATGAAAGCTTCACAGTTGATGTGCGCCCTTCAGTGTGATTCAACCTTACAGACTCACGTCTTGGGGGTGTATGCCAGAGATACGCTTCCTATAATCGCACCTTTCATGCAAAGACAAGGTGTAGGATGTATTGTGAATACTGAGTCCAGTCAGAACAGTGGTCGCCACTGGGTTGCTATGTACTTTAAAAACAATACAGCAGAATTCTTCGATAGTTTAGCAGATCCTGTTGATGTTACATTTGATCGCTATTTAAAGACTTATGCTGGTTTTTACTTACGCAGTAATCACCGGTTACAATCTGTGAATTCAAATGTGTGTGGGTTCTATTGTTTGTACTATGTATTATGTAAATTTAAAGCATGCCAGAGTCTAAACCATATACTTCATCAGTTTGATGTACACAACTTCATGTGGAATGACGCCTTTGTATCTGAATATGTTTGTAATTATTTCAAATACTGCTCTGCTTCTTGTCTAGATTGTAACTGATGTTATATCTATGTATGAAAAAAAATATCAATAAAATTAGTGTAGATGAGATTAGGTTTGTGTTGTGTATAAATACCACGGTATCAAGCCTAGTATTGCAGTTCTGTGCTAAAGAGCGATCTGAATACATCATGGGAGAATGTGTGTTACCATTTCAAACTCCTACTACAATATCGGTTGTGGGAGGATCTTCAAGTGGGAAAACCTTTTGGGTTGCACAGCTCTTAAAACAAGCTAGCTGCATGTTCGATCCACCACCCAACCTGATTGTGTATTGCTATGCCGTGTGGCAGGATGCCTACAGCGAACTTGAGAGGACGATTCCCAACATTCGATTTAAAGATGCACTACCTACAGAAGAGGAGTTAAAATCATATTCTTCGGAATCCGATAAACGGTGTGTACTGGTAGTAGATGACTTCATGCAAGACATTTGTAAGAACCCTCTGTTTTTACATCTTTATACCACACTATCTCATCATCTGGGAATTACTGTCATTAACATTCAACAGTCAGCCTTTCCTAAAGGCGAATGTAACAGAACCATGTCTCTAAACACCCATTACTTTGTTCTGTTGTCTAACCCGCGTTCAGCACATGAATACAGAATTTTGGCATCGCAAATATTTCCAGGTCAAATTAAATATTTTATGGAATCCTTCCAAGATGCAGTTGGGAGAAAACAATATGGGTATCTTGTTTTGGATGCTTCACCCCATGCTGATGAACGCTATGGACGTTTACGCACAAACATATTTCCTGATGATGAAGTATGTACAGTCTACTTACAACAGTCCCAGAAGTAGGACTGAAATGATATATTCGTCTCTCTACAAGTGTTTTCATCATTTCACACTCACCGCTGAAGTTGAACAGAACCATGGATGTGTGCGGACGGTTCAATGATGTGCTCGCAGACTGTGTTGAAGCAGAGCGTTACACTGAGGAGTATGGCTATAAGTTTAGTGACAGATTGAAGTCGTTCAACAACTGGCCTGTTCAAATGAAACAGTCGCCAAAAGCCATGGCTGAAGCAGGATTTATTTACACAGGACAGTCTGATAAAGTCTACTGCTTCAAATGTAGGCTTCGTGTACATCAATGGATACCCGATGATGATCCCATGACTGAACACTTCAGACTGTCTCCACACTGTAACTATATACACATGGTGTCTGAACCCATGGATACCAAGAAAGGTTAGACGTGAGCAACTTTGAATAAATATTAATCACCGTAGTTTTTCAAACTGACAACCTTCCATATAACAACCAATTCACGTCACTTCAGCCATAGTACAGTCAGCCCTCGGTCAGAATGTATGCAGTGAAAGAAAGGAATTGTCTGATCAACATTATCGAAACACACAGAAAGGATGATGCAACATTGAAAGAAACAGCTTCTCGAATGTTGTTTACAGTGTCAGTGTGGGGAGACGATTACGCTGCTTTACAAACAGAACATCACTATGACTCATGGACTGAAGTCATTAAAGACTTCTTGTGGAATAACAGACTGTGTCCCAACATATTAGATGAAGACATATGGATAGATGGAAGGGTAGACTACGAATGTTTCTGTAGTGAAAACGAGCGAGTGGTTGCTAATAATATTTTTCGAAAGGCTATGTCTTTACAAGATTACGAAGACTCAAAACACAGTACCACTGTGTCTGTTAAGGGTGAAGATTTGTTGGAAAGTTGGCAAAGAGATCCTCCTCATGATTGTAGTCAGTGCAAAGACGATGACAACAAAGAAGATGCGATTTTGGGTTTCTAGATAAATAACACTAACCAAAGATGTGTGTCTTCATTTGAGAGTGGAACAGCTACCCTACAGCATCAACATGAGTGGTCTGCTCCAAAAACATTCAGCTTTTCTTATGATGTTGGAACAAGCTAGTGTTAGGCAAAGAAAGGCTTTGTTAATACATGCCTCACGTGAACAGCTTATGTCAGTGATTACTCTTATATTTAACATTTTGAGAGGAATCATACCCTTACCACACAGTGATAAAATGCGTCTCTCACGCTACAAGAAGTGCATTCGATCTTTAGCCAGCAAGACAGTTAGTAGTCGCGAGAAACGTGAGCTGATTCTGACACATCATTCGGTTCTACCCATTTGCATAAAATCCTTTCAAGTATACCTCTCATCGATTTACAATGAGCAAGCCTATGGTTCTTCTGACAAGAGAGACCTACCAGAGGTTGATGAACAATCAAGAAGAACAGATTCTTCCTCAGACAGCGAATCAGATACTGAATCAGAATCCTCTGACGAGATAAGATCTGAAGATGATGAATCATAATAAGGGTTCTAGTGATGAAACGGTTGCATCTGTCATGGAACATAACATGGACTTTATGCTTCGTGTCCCCGAGCAGATCATTCGAGGGGTTTCGTCTACAAAGACCATTGGGAAGTTAATGAGCTTGTGGATATTTGTGAAAGAAAATATTCTGAATGGTCAAATAGGACTAACAGGAGATCTAAGACTTGTGTTACCTAATGGTGAGGTATTCCATGGTTCAAATATAGTGGACTTGCTCCGCTTTCTCATCATGAAAGCAGGTGCTGAGAGTCACCGACCAGTGGGATATAGAGAGTTTTATAAACTTTTGAGACATTTACACGTTCCTAAACATCTCATGAAAAGCAGGCAAAATAAAGACAAAAAGAAGAAGACTGTAAATACTTTATATATAAAACGCAAAGCGTCTCATGGTGTGCCTGGTGTGACAAACGTAAGGAAAACAATCGAACCATTTTAATGTACATCCATTCTTCTATACATATTATGTACAAGGAAATAAAAAAATGGATTACTAAATGACTAGTTGGTCTTGTTGTTTATCGTAAATGCATGTTGAGTTTGGTCAGCATCAGCAGTTTCTCTTTTCCTGTGTTGGAAAGCAAACCAGCGTTCAAACTGTTAATGTTGTCATACCAGTCGGTGTATCTATCATGGAAGTCTAGTCTGAGTTGTGTACGTTGATGACGTACACTTTCTAACATGTTTTGATGAGATATTCCACTCAGAGCTTCTTCAAAATAGCGCTCCACCTTTTCATCACTATTCAGCATCACACACTGGTGATTGATTTGAAACGGATGACCAATTTCACATCCATAGCAATCGTCTTCACACAATTTGGTGATTTTTGTCTGGAGTTCATTCAGGTAGAGCGTTTTGAGAATAGACTCGAACATTTGACGATGGTGTCTCAAGTCACATGCACGCTCAAGAGACCGCCTTGTGGTGTTAATTTCACGCACTTCCACAGGATATACAGTGTTAGCAGGGATCACACCCTGTTCCATGAGCCGCTGCAGAACCCTCTGTGCTGCTTGATAAGCAGCCATTCGTGTTCTTCTTAAGGTTTGTCCTTCACGCAGCGTTTCACCATTGGCACCGATCAGTCTGTACACATATCTCTGAACATTCATTTTGACGCTGAAAATAAATTAATGATTAGATAAATAGTTAGATAAAAGGAGCAATATATATATATATATAATTAGATAAATTATATATAATGAATGAGTAAAGGAAGCAATATATGGTGAATGAGTAAAGGACTCCATACATGGCAAATGCGTAAAGGAAGCACATACCCGTTGAGCACTGTTTTCTTGTGGAAAGATGTCTTCACATACATAGTGAATGTATACAATTTTTTTAGATTGGTGAATATCCATATGGAACGCTGTGAACAGCATCATCTAACAGATACCTCTTGTCGTCAACTGGTGTCAATGCGACTTTGTTTTGTCTCTCAGTGTACAAAGTGTTATTGTATGATCGAATCAAGTGAAAGGAACAACTGAACCTCTTCTGTTCAAATAATGATTGTTTATACATATCATGTCTGAGAAATTTCTTGATGACAGATTTCTTAATGCCTTTAGCTGTCTTTTTTTCGATGACGTTTTTAGATTTTTGCATCAGAAAAGAGTACATTTTGCTTTTTAGTCCCACAAACTCTAATATGATGCTCCCGCCTGCTTCATCCTTCATTTTACCAGTTACCTTGCGATTTTCATCCGAGTATAACCCTTTTGGATCATCAGGTGCATAGTTGGAAGTGTCAAACAAATGTTGATTGTATTTCATGAACACATAAGGATCCAAAAGGGGTTCATGTGAAGGTGCATGTACATGCATAAACAAACTGTCCGTGTCCGTCATCAAAAGGTCAAGTCTTTCTGGCCCATACTGCATTTGCATGACATCATAATAGAAAGTGTAAATTTCATATTTGGCTAAATCCAAGATGGTGAAGCCAACAGCAATGGGTTGATCTAAATGTACAGATAATTTCTCCAACTCTACTGCAGTCACGTCTTCTGAAATTTTTTTGACCTGTTTGAAGTTACTTTTAGCTGCACATTTTCGAAGTTTAGATCTCTGTGTTACCAACTGAACTGTTTTATGCTTTCGTTTATTCATGCAGAACCGTCCAAACACACAGTTGTTCATGAGTTTATAACGATCTTTATCACAGTCATCCTTGGCATTTTTGCGGTTACTCAAATTAAGATCGATGTAAGGTTTCAACCATGCTCCTTGTCTAAATTTTAACACTCTGTGTATTTTTGTACATATCAATCCATGTCTCAGGTACAGCTGTAACGTTTTGAAGTGAACCACGTAGTGGGAACGATCTTTTAGAGTAGTGAACAGTTTTTTACCGGATGATTTCTTTGAACCTTTACGCAACGATTTTTTGAGTGGGTTGAAATGAGTTAACAGTTTCTGGTGAGCAGGTGAAAACTCATCATAGGGAATGTCATCATGTGTAGGAGCCATGGGAAAAGCAGCATGAGCTTTGTGTAAGTGTTTGGGATACAACAAATCGACTTCAAGGATGTAACCTGTATCTCCTTCTGTATCGACAGTTGTCCAGTCAATGCTGTCATACTCTTCAGAACTGATGAAGCGATAGTTTCCAATGGGGAGCGGTTGTAGCATGACTGTTGCATACAGAGAGTTAACATCAAAGTAGAGAAGAAAGGAGGTGTCTTTCAGTGGATCAAAACCCGATAGGTGATAATTGTTAGCAACTGCATATTTCTTACTAATCATAGACACCCCACCACGAATGGAATTTTCAATGAAATTGTAAGTGTCGACATCAGTGAACAGATCAAGTTTGGCATCTGTGATTTTCATAGCAGCATCCAGACAAAAACCTGGCATGGAGTAATAATGACAAATGTCAAGACCATAGTCAGTCAAACACCCTGTTCTGAAGGTCTCTATGATGTCGGTTAATAGCAGCACATCAACACTCACATACAACCGGACAAAGTCGCTCATGGTTTCACAGTCAAACTCCTTCCATAATTCATGAACAAATGTATAGTCTTCCTGACTAATATTTTCATCAGACAAAGAACTGAAGAAGGATGCTTGAGAAGGTAAACAAGTCTCATTCAGTTTTCCCCAGTCATCCATGTATTCATAAGGAAAGGGAAGTTTCCTTGTTAACATGTTTCCATGATGGGGGAAGTGTTCTTTCAAATAGACAAATGAATCCACGCCTTTGTTCAGTTGGTTTTGTGTCAGTGCATCTAAGGAACTTTGCAGAAATTTGTAACTATCCAAAAAGACCAAATTGTTATCCACTGTAAACGATAGAAACTGTTCTGAGTTGTGAGGGATGACTGTAATGTCTCTGTCACCAAAGTGTTGTGCTACTTCCAGTATCAAGTGAGAATCATAACGTTCAGAGTTATGAAGCATGACAACCACTTTCTTGCGTAACTGAAAATTCAGGTTACATCGATTATGCAAAACTTGTCGAAAACGTCCTGTCAGGTGATCGTGGTCTAACACTCGATCAGTACCTAACAGTTCACTACACAAACCACAATGAGTAGCATTGGCGATGGTTATCTTATCTTGGACAGTGAGCTGCATGGGTTTGATAGAATCCAACAATGTCTGGATGCTGTCATATTCCGTTAAAATACTTTCAATAAAATGCTCAGCTGCCTGTTCTCCTACATAGGTTTGTACAGGTTTCGAATACCGTCCCTCCGTGCACACCACTTTGTAAGCATAAGCACAAGGTACATGTTTATTCAGTCGTGAACTACCCGGGCTGCTTTCTGGAATGAGCAAGGACTCAAAATCAGCCACGATAACAAACTTGGCTCGTTCTGTTTTGCTTTGAGAACGTAATCTAAACTGATACACCGCATCCTCTGGACTAGGCATAACGACTCTTTGTGCTTTGTCATAACAGTAGTCTTTATGCTTATCCAGACATTGTTGTGATGTATAACACCAAAGACATTTGCGACAGATGAACTGAGTGCGGTTATTACGTTGCTTGTTTCTGACTAACCCACTTAAACTGGTAATGAGACAGTAATGTGTATTTGGTTTAACGTCTACGTCCATGCGTTCATGTTCTTCTAACCCTAGGATGCCTTCAAAATCATCCGACTCACTTTCTTGTGAAAGCAACAACAAATCAATCTTCCTGTTTTCATCTGCATCCAGCCTATTACTGATGTACATGGGATACAAAGTATTATCTTCAAACCCATACACGTTGATACTCAACTCATTGGCTTCTTCAAATCGAGGAATTTGTTTTAAAGTCATGGGAAAGGTGAATCCTTCTAAATTCAAACGGTTTAAATAAGGACGATAATTTCCCTCGCGTTCTTTGTTATGAGAAGCCGGAAACAGTTTTGCTAAAATGCTGTAAGCAAAACAAAGATTATCGCCATTTTTTATGTTGATAATACTTTTGGATTTCTTGACAAGAGTTTGTGGTAGTGGAATATAACTACCACCTTTGAAAGGTTCAAACTTTACCACAGTGAGTTTCAAAAGTACGACGGCGGAGATATTCAAACCAGAATGAACCCCTCATAATCATCCAGCGTCTGAAGCATCTTGTGTACGGCTTCAAGATACTGTTCATTTAAGTCACTACCCTCTGTAGCTATAGTCATGACACTTCTGAAATAAGCCTCATGGTAACTTGTGCTCTCATCTTCCCGACTAGGTTTGGCCATTCTAATATGGAGACACAACCCCCATTTTACGGCTTTTTTCTCACGAATTTCATCCTCAATTGTATCAATAACCTGACTTTGTTCACTAATCATGAAATTCAGTGGGTCCGTGCTATTCCGTCCGTCAAAGTCATAGTCTCTAACATCTCCCTGTAGGGAGTGGCTTGAACATGGACGTGAGGCGATATTGGTGGCGGGAGGGGCGTTAGGTGGGGGAGGAGGAGGGACAGATAGCGTAGCCGTTTTAGCCCTTTGTCTACGTTTACCTCTGCCACCACCCGACATGTCATGGTCAGTTTTATGTGTGTGCATTCTTAATGCTTTAGAGGTTGGGAAAGATTGATGATACGTTTGACAAATATGTTCCTCAGGAGCAGATGTTTTACAGTTACATGAATGTCGTTGATAACCGAATTTGCTGTTAAACCTTTCAAAGCAATGTGGACATTGACGACAATAAACATTTTCGGAACAACTTTTGACATGACGTTTTAAATTGTCTTCCCGATTAAACGATCGATGGCAATGGTTGCAGGTAAACAATATGCCCACTCGTTCACAATGTCTCTGATGTCTTAACAAATGACATTTCTGTTTGAAACAATGTCTGCAAATTTCACATTGGAAGACAGGACATGTAGTTTGCTCAGACATTTTGTTATTTGTTGTTATTCACCTACTATAAAATTTGAATACGATTCACTATTGCATGCTTTTTTCTGCGCCAACTTCTTTGTTTATCTGAAATAATTAAAGTTATGATAAAACGTTTCGAACAATGTTTTAAAAAATGATGCACAAAAAAGGCCAAAGACTAAGTATTCTGATTGTTACTCACTTCTCTGTTGCTTGTACGTTCGCTTGAAGAAGTCGAGTCTTGACTGTCTCTAGTCTTTGACGGACTGTTGAAGTGTGTTTCCGGTCGTGCATAACCTTATCCTTTTTATACCGTGTAAGTGCGCTATGTTGCTTGCTATTTCTCATGTCTTGTATCGGAAGAGGGATGCGACTGGGGTCGCCACGTTTTGAAAAAGTGTCACGATTACTTCGCTTCTGTTTTTCAACAGTACAACGTGGTTGCTCGGTACATGCAGGGACGTTGATACAACGTGTTTTGGAAATGATAGAGGGGTGTGTCGCTCATATATACTGCTCACCATCACTCATGATGTTGTCTTGACTGATATTCTTGTATATGCGCGGATTCACATGGACACTCACGCGCGCGCGCACACACACACACACACACACACACACACAGACAGACACACACACACACACAAGCCATCGAACCACATGCGCGCACACAGAGTGAGAAGTCGACACTGCTAGACTATGGGTGAAAGTCCAACAAAGAATAAGAACAAGACTTTTCAAAGTAATTATTCGTTTTATTAAATTAATAATTCCTTTTCATTCCTGACGACCAAACCTCACCCCGCGTTCAGTGTGGTACGTGTCTTATTACAAGGACGTTGTTTGCTGGTGCTGTGGGGAAAGCGTAGGGGACCCGTGCCTGACACTGTGTCACTGCATCAAGAGGATCCCTTGATACCTTCTGACAGCAACAGGAAATGTAGACTAACGCTTAGTTTCTGAATACATATCATTTTGATAGTAACACACAAACACATTCAAATTCAAAAGGAGCATCAGGGAGACCAGAGATTATAGGGCTTGAGCGCTGCAGCTAGGGCTATGGTGTTTGGGAAATAATATGGTTCGGGGGCTGTGAGACAGACTACAATGGATATTATCATCTCGGATGGTACGGATCAAGACAGCCACATCGATTGCGAATACACTCAGCACAATCATACATTCAGCACAATCAGCGACAACGTGGTTGTGCAGACTCGTACCACTTCTGAAATAATAAAATTTGTAAGAAGAACTCATGTGTGTAACGGTTTTTAACAGAATTAATGTTAAGTAACTTTACGGTAGGAGTACTACATCATTACATGAGAAGGGGCGTGATTGGACGAGTGGTAGTGACGTCGCACTGTATATCAGTGTGTTCTAAATCGGATTTGCAAATAATTTGAAAAAAAACCCCTTCTTGCTATAATTAGACTTTACACACACAATTATATGAACTGTTTAAGACAAAAAATGTGACTTACTCAAGACAGTAATCTATATAAATTTATTAGACACCGCATTGTGAGAAGCTGGTTTTGGTGAACATATGAGTAAATTCATTCATAACTAACGAAGCCGGAGGAACGTTTCAGATCACTATCACCAGCTCGCCGCTTTAACCGGAATGAACCCGGTTGTCGAGCGAACAATATGATTAAAGTCAGGCCATAGCTACAGGTGTAACCTAACCTATCACCCGTCGTCTACCTTCACCGCTTTTCATTCAAGACGATATGCTTACTAGAATGAACTCGCCTCACGCATATATTCAAGACTAACTAAACAAACTCAGTGAGCGGGTAAGCACGTGTTCCCGTTGGTGAGAAACATTGTGCAAGCACCGCCATTCATGTGTCCATTTAGATTGCCTCGCAGAATATCTACCACCCATCATGATACTAACAGCGCAGTGATAATAACGTATTTTAAAACTTGTACTTCTCACATCTTAGTAATAATTTATCCAACACTATGATGTAGGTAAGAACACTTTTTGTGAATTTCTGGTTCTCATAAAATTCGTAGTCGCCTACAATAGGATACAAGGTCATTATCAGTACACCTATCAACATGTATCATTTTGTGAATACCGTCTTTAATCAAGGCGATCGCACGAACAGAATTATAAACCACTTATCAATCAGATAAAGTAATCACATGATAGTTAATACGTGATTGTGGTAACATAGATGATGATCAAAGTTACAAAGTACCTGCGCGTTAGGTTCAGCAACTTTTCAACAGAACGCTAATCACATGGTTTAACATGTAATGTTTGCATCAAAATCTCTCCCACTTTGCTAGTGAATTCACTCTCACGTTTGTGTAAAGTCGAGGTACGTTCTAACGATTCTATCTAACGATCTATCACTTGTTACAGCATGATTATCATAACGAATTTCATTAAGAGTGGAAACATTGAGGATACACATCACATAACAGACATTTTAGATTCGGTAAAGTGTTACAAAGTAATTGAATCAGAAGCGTTAGTACTCTTTATAATTTTAAGTTCGTACTCTGTTCTTTGAGCATTAAATGAAACGCGAACAGGCATTACGTGAAATATTCCAACTAAAGCTGTTGCGAGCGGTGGTGCGTTTTAAGACGTAAACGAATTAGCAGACTCTTAAATGTGGAAAACGAGCTGTCTGCTGCTAACAATTTCTTTTCATCACTAATTCTACTGAATTTGAAAACATAGCAGGGAGGGTCTTGCACATCTCAGTTAAATAAACAGTAATTTAGAGCAAACCCATCTTGACCTACAAATCAAACCTACTTGTCAGCACTTTTTTACACAATGGGCAATGGCGGAAAAAGTGGTGCATGGGCATGACACAGCGTTTCTCTTGCTGCTGATTAAGTTTCATTACAAAGCATGAAATGGGATCGCGATGGGTTAGGGTTTGTATGTGACTTGATTAAAAAACGCTAGATCATAAAGACACTGTCGAGACGTCGCCAAGATAACCAGTCACATGACACCTTTCATGGTTGTTCTATATTACAGAGTACACCGTGCACTGGGTATCAACCGGTCATTCCACCCTGTCGTGACTGTTCTGTATAAACAACTTATTTGAATAGACAGCATTCCAATCGTTTTGTAACAAATAACCATCAACTATAGCGTGAAACATCCATTGATAATTTCTCCTTAAACGTCATTAACTTCTTTTCACCATGGTGATATTATGTATCACTAGGCTTAATGAAATTGATATGATTAGATAATGACTGTCACGTGTAGCTATTTTTGGGATGAAATGTGGGCCAAATGAGGGATGAGGGATGAGGGATGAGGGATAAATGAGGGATGGGGGATTTACGGTCACTGGTTTCATTGTCTTTGCTAATTGGAGCACGAAATGAGGGATGAGGGATGAGGGATGTGGGTCATGGGCTATTGTTTTAGCTAATTACCGCATTGTTTTAGCATTGTTTTGACATAGTTTCTATTGTCTGTGCTGTAGAATGAAATTTATATCTACTTATCTTCAGGAAAACAGTGATCAATTCTATCATCTGGAATTCATTATCTTATTTTCACTTGATTCAGCTAATTTAGAGCGCTTTTCAAACAAATCTCGCCCATAGGTCAAATGTATTTCGAAAATATTCCCTTTTACCCCAAATACATCTCTTCCCCTGTGTTTCAGGTTGTAAATAAATGAAAGTACATTTGTGAGTATATTGACTTAAATTTCATTGATATTTTTCAGTTGCTTATTCATGCTAATAAGTACCTAATTGTCAAATACATGCAATTTGTTATATTTTAACTGTTATGTAACAAATGCTATTGAGTTATTTACATTGTCGTTTTCTTTATTTTTGCCGTTGCTATCAGTGGCCAAATAAATAATTAATGTTGTTTTGAGCAATGTGATCTTCATGAATGGAGCTGTAACTTTCCTACTCAGTGACACAAGCGGTCCTGCCTCACCATGGCAATCACAATTACCACATGTTTTTATGCAAAGAATCTCGGCAATGATGAAACGATCCCCCCAAGAGAGGACATTGTTGAAATTGTGTACAAAGGTTCAACATTTTATTGAGAGTAAAGATACGCACATTTTAGGCGTAGTTATGAAAACCAAAACCATGTTAGGTAAACGTTATGTAAGTGATTAAACAGTAACCACACCATCTGCAGTCCTTCTGGTGTGGGAGACTGTCAGTTTTACCTGAAACCATGGCGATACACCATACTCACATTCCAATCTATAGTCACCAGTACGCACGTAATATACTGAACAGCAATAGAAACGTAACTGTTTTTTTTGGACAGGTTTTTAAACTGAAGACACAATTGAACGCTTACGTTCATGAGATTTCATTTCTCTCCAAATTACGTTTCTTTTCCGGTTCAGTATATATATGCCAGTGTTTTTTAACATGAGAAAATAACCACGTCAAGCTCATCTCTCATCAAATGTGTCACAAAATTCTGAATTTCAAGGAATTAATCTCTTCACACTGTTTCTCGTGAGGATTACCAGTTTGTTATGTGATGTTCACTCTAACACGTCTAGCCTTTAACATGGTTCGTGTCAAGTAGACTGTCATACCTGAGAATACCAGAATGTTCAGATCTGATTAACTTGCGCCTAAGTAAAATGAATTCATGCGCAGGAGATATACCTCAAGACGATGGAAACTACAATTGGCCCCACCTTGAATCAAGGGCAAAATAATATATCGCCCGCACCCCAACGAATCTCGTTCAGGATCAAGGGATTCACATGGCACAGCATAAATAGAAAAGTCTTTGTCAAAGCAAATACTGCTGTATAAATGTTTATTGCAATGACAGGTTGAAAAACGTTGGCAAGATAATTTCGTTGGAGCAGTACCTATCGGGTAGCTGAGGTGTTGGTGTTTTATAGCGTGTGGTGTAAAGCGAAAGCGAAAGCGAATATATACATTTTATGTGTTGGTGTTTTGTAGCGTGTGGTGTAAAGCGAATGCGGGACGTGTGTATGTATGTATGTATGTATGTGTGTGTGTGTGTGTGTGTGTGTGTGTGTGTGTGTGTGTGTGTGTGTGTGTGTGTGTGTGTGTATATATACCACGAACGTCACTGCTTGAACATAGCAATCACACTGATGTAATGTCATTTCCCATTTTCGAGGCACCATTATTACCTCTCTAAAAATGAATGATGTGCTTCAATAATGCTAATTATCAACCCTCTCAGAAGCTGCCATATAATTTATACCAAAGCGTTATGGATTCAGATTACAATATATAATTGAGTTCGAATGAATATATGCAACGTTGCATTAAATCGACCCTCTACCAACCGCACATTACTTCAAGCGAACCCCTTAGAGGTATGCCCCTTGAAGCCATCTTTGTGAATAACCTTCACACGGCTATTGTCTGAAACCATTTCGACAAACACCGACAAAAATGCGTGCGACGGTGTCCGATGCACGCAGCAATTCGTTACATCCATATATGCAAGTTCTCTCTCTTTGGAAACTGTTCGCCTGGAAGTTGTTACGTCACAGACTAGGTCATTTGGATGGTCTCGGGTGTGACTTGTAATAATAATCCCGCAATGTTTCTCTCATTGGGCCTGGTAGTTGAGGTCAATCCCATAACCAACTGAGTTCTTGTATACATAGCACGTTGACTGCGTGCCAGTTAGACAAATTACAGTACTGTGGACCATACATATGAGACTGACTGCTGTTCGGACACATTCATTCCCCGAAAAAGAAGCTTTTGAGAGGTAACGTATGATTTACAGACAGATAATTAATCTAGGTGGCCTGAGGCCAACAGTCCATGCGTAAAATCACAACAGTGCATTGATGGGCAACCTGTAAATACACGAATCACAGGAACATCAGCAAACCCCTAAACCCCTATCTACAGGGGATACCTCAAACATTATTTTCAGTACGAAGTGTCATATGGAGTTTATGTCTCGACGGTTAGTTGTCATAAAACAAGACAAATATTTTTCTCATATTTCTAAAACTTTCGGACATGTAAGTATGACATGGCATGCGAAAAATTACAGAATGGACATTGGATATCTATAACATTTGCAGTTTTGACAAATTTCGCTGCTTAGACTTTCAAGCTGAGAGCGTTACATTTTAATTTCAGAAGCATACGGTTAAGATGTGGTGATTAAATCTTTGTAAGGTAAAGTTTTGTATTAATACACTGTTTATATTCTGAACAGAACTTGACACAGGTTGATGATGTTATTTCATTATACCAGTCTTGCTGATAAATGTCTTTGCATTTCTGTTTGAATATTTCGATGAAATATTGCGTATGATGAAATACGCCATGACTAAAAAGAATAGTTTTGACGAAGGCAACCCAATTATGATCTAGAATTTTAAGCATTTCCGAACTTCATCTTGAATATCGTGAAATTGCCTTTTCTCATCAATCTTAGTCAATATGTAACGTATGATTTATTTGAGGTTGGAATTCTTATTCATGTCTTAATTATATCCAGTTGAAACATAAATTGTTTTGCGTTGAAGAGGATTGCTAGTATGTGAAAAGTATATAAAATGCATACAAATAATTGTATACAAAAGTCAGTATCATTTATGAACAGACGAAAGTCCTGCATGACTATTTCCAAACTACCCGAAGCGTGTTTGTCGATAATAAGCTAACGGGCAAACGAAACATCACAAAAATTAACGTTTTCGCAATTACAGATACTGCCATAAAGTGAAATGTTTACGGAAAAAATCGCCAAAACACATTCTCGGTCGAGTAGCAAGTCATAATACAGAATAAATGGACTTTGCTGAAAATACATGTGCACAGTTGCTGCAGAAATACAGATGGGGAACAGTGCAACTAAAAAGAACATCTCAGAAATGGGTGCCTCTCAACGTCACATTGCAAGAGTCTTCAATTGCAGCCATGCGACCATCAGATGCTGGTTGATACGTTACCAAAAGGCAGGCCTGACACAAGAACGGGTAGATCAAGGGCTACCACACCAGCCACGACCGCTACATCCGGACAATACATCTGCGAAACAGATTCGTCACGGCGACGCCTTTGGGACACACCCCATCAACAGACGAACCGTATTTCGAGGACTCCGTATGGCTGGCATTAGAGAACACCGTCCCTTTCATGGAATGGCCCTGACCCGTCAACAGTGTCAACGCAGGTTACAGTGGGCTCAAACTGTACGTCAATGACAGAGATTGAGAGAGATTTCTATTTACAGACGAAAGTTGATTCAACATGTTCTGAAATAAGTGTTTGCAGACGTAGGGGTGAGCGGCTGACGCCAAACTGTATCCGAGAGGTGCACCTTTGTAGCGCTGATGGCGTCATGGTATGGGGCGAGATTTGGGAGAACACGACTTGTCATCCATCATGGAAATTTGACTGCTCAAAGGTAGAGAGAGGAAACTGTGAGACTAATTGTGTTACCATGGGTGCGCCAACAGCCGATGGGGTTTAATCTTGCATCAGGACATTGCGTCTCCGTACACTACCAGACTACCTTAACAACGTGAACGTCAGCGTATTGCTCTGGCCAGCACCATCTCCGGATATGAATCTCTGGGATCATCTTGATAGACAGTTGATACAACTGCAACCTCCTCCAGTAAATCGACGGCAGCTCGAACAAGTTCTCTTGGATTTGTGGCACAGAAGTCTTGCTGGTTTCGTCAACGTCATCCGACGACAAACGTCATCCACGAGGAGACGTGGTTTGGCATGTATCGATTCAAGAGGTCGTCACACACGCTGCTTAAGGCTTGGAGAGTTCTATATTGTGTTTGATTCTATGACCAGATTGCTATCGATTGGACATTGGTGATTCTGTTGTATGCTTGGTAAATGGTTAGAGTTTGTATAATAAACACTATTTCTGTCTTTTATGTCTTGGTGTCTTTTTAGCCACAACGTACGGTGACAAGTTTCTTTTGCCCGGTAGTTTAGATGTGGACCGTGGGAAATGTGTCGATTGTTATTAAATAATAACGTGCATATTTATGGTATCAATAGACCCCTGAAGAACAGTTTTGAACTGGTCTGAAGAGAGCTCTGTTTTGCGCCGCTTTTAGCAATATTCCAACAATATCACATCAGGAATGGGCTTCACACGTCGCACCCAGGTGGGGAATTGAACCTTTAGCATGACGAGCGAACGCTTTAAACCACGATTCTACCACACCACCCCTGGAACTGATCTCAATTGCAACAGTTTTCCTCCCAGCCACATAAATGTTAAGAGTGTGAATAAACATGAGGAAATTTTTGTTCTCATGGAAACGATAACTTTTCACATTACTTTCATATTTTATTCGCTCTGTTGGCCTAGTTTTGTGGCAATGGTAATCCGGCAATTTTAACATTCCGCCGATAACAACTTCACCACGCGTGTTAGGGCGTTATACGAGAATCTTTGCAACCGTTTTCTTTGTTCCAATATATCTTCAAAAATCGTACTTATGCCTAGATGCGGCCTTGTGACGTGCTAAGGAAATTAAACTCTTCTGGAAATTTCATTTGATAACGAATCACAAATGGTATTAACGAATAACTTTGTTGATCATGAACACTGTAAATGCTAGGCCACTATGACACCAGTATCACATAAACCACGGTCAAATAATCAGCTATTGTTGACAACATTACATTTCCAAATATAATCGAAATAAGAATTGCAGTATATCAATTTTATTTTATTGGATATAGAGAATGAACCTTGATATATACTTGGGGGGACGCGTGCGACGGAAAATGGTTAGTAAGTGATGAATATGAACATGAAGATAACTGTCATGGCAGCCTTGTAATGCAAGGAAACATTAATACAGAATATTCGCATCTTTGAGTGAATACTTGACACGTTTTTTATGGGTACCAAAGTTTCATTGTTCATTCGACGTTTCAGAGCTAATTCGTTTGCCTTCATCCGGTGAAAGAATTATCACTGAAACGTCGTGTAAAGAATAAAAAGATGCTGTTGCCCATAAAAACCGTGACATGTATTCATGTCCGTCCAACTTCTAAATGCCTTTTACGAACTCGGTCAGTTGGTCAGCTGTAACAACTGTTATTAATTGACATTAATATAAACAAGACGATCATACAAGTTGAAACAACCTATATCACATGTTTCTGTATTTGAAGTGTACAAGATGCATCTGGAGTCTTTGATCGACGAGCTAGGAGGTTTTGGGAAGTATCAGCTATGTATCATTCCTCTGATTGGATTCACCAAAGTAGTGATGGCGTCATCGATGATGATGATGGCGTTTGCTGGCGTCAACCCAGGGTGGTGGTGTGAGTCACATGACGAATCGTCTAACACATCATCGATAACTTTGGCAAATGGCAGTTACAAGAATTGCGAGTGGAACACAACATGCGTCCGCCATTTTGATAAAGGAATGAAAACGATAGTTACAGAGGTAAGCTAACTAGGTGAATCTATGTGGAACACGCTACCGATCTGTGATGTGTGACTGGGCGATAAAGCTGATGATACCCACTTTTTGCTACAGTTTTTCGTTTGCGTTGTTTCGAACATCTCTGCAAGAACATCACACTTTGCAGCTAGTGCTGGTCACAGAGGTGAATCATGCAAGAGCATCTCCGGCAGACCCTGCCATGTCTACTTCAGCAAAGAGTTTGGATTGCTCTGGGCACCCGAGCTTCCCTTGAAGTGATATAGATAAAAACACGTAAAGGATGTCGAATCTAGAAGTGTTTTAGAACTAAAGTGTTCCTCAAAAGCCTGCTCTGTTTTCGACACCCAATTTTATTCTGCTATGACCCATGAAAGCGTGGTGATTCTCTGAAATTCATATGAAACATCGAGCCTGGAATATTGTTATGCATCATATTAAGCAATAGCGTCCTTGAGGTATTACAGACGTGGAAACCTGTGTCTTGAATTGTTATATATTTCTGTCTTTGCTAACAATGATTGTTAGGTAGTTCCTCACGAACTTCATGATATAATTGATTTTCCATTCCGATTACATTTTTCACACAGTCTATTATCTATACAGAGAAGCAAGGTATTTCCTGAAGTTGGGGCAATATCCTGACGAAAAATCAATAATACTTCTTTTTTGTAAAGCAATTGATCACAATTTTGACACATTGTTCCTGTGATGTAATGTTCCTCCTGGAAGAAATCATCAGCAAAGTGAAATCTTCTGCAATACATATGGTCATATCGTGACTGTGTGATAATGCCATATCGTTCCAGTGGGATCTGGTATGTGAAAAACAATGGATCGGAAACACCATCATCTCGATTCAAATGGCAGGCGTGTTTGTGGGAGCAGCCATTGCAGGTCACTGTTCAGATGCATACGGAAGAAAGAAAGTCCTGTACACGGCCGTACTTCTAAACACTATCCTAAATGTCGTTACCGCCTTCTCCGTGTCCTGGGTGATGTTTGCTGTCATGAGGTATGTTGGACAGTCCACTGAAACTTTCCAACTTATAGGTTTCTTGATTGGCAGATCGACATGATGGTCACAATTGATAATGATAAGCATTTAATCCAGTACTAGAGTCTTGGAAACCTTGAACTATTTTCGGACAGGCCTTCTCTGAGCGGGAGACGTGCATTCCATTCGTTTTGACCATACGTTCACATGGTAGCTAGCTGGAAAGTACAGTAACCAAATGTCTCGTGTCGACCCCACTGTTGTCTTCAAACATTCTTACCAGCTTTAGTTGGCAGATATCTAAAGTTTAATCACGAAAATAACACAAACGTCAAACATGTACAGATCAAAAGAATTACCAAAGGACCTACTTGTGTACTACATTAGCATGCCTGTGGATTGACAATATCATCATCATTGTCATCGTCGTCGCCGTTGTCGTAATGACAATCATTACCATTATTATCAGTTCATGATCACCATAATTATTATGCCCAGCTGAAGTATCATGTCATCAATACTATCACCACTTGTGACTTCACCATCGCCACCAGTTTCATCATCACAAAAGAATCATTATTATCTTCATCGTCGTCGCCGTTGTCGTAATGACAATCATTACCATTATTATCAGTTCATGATCACCATAATTATTATACCCAGCTGAAGTATCATGTCATCAATACTATCACCACTTGTGACTTCACCATCGCCACCAGTTTCATCATCACAAAAGAATCATTATTATCTTCATCGTCGTCGCCGTTGTCGTAATGACAATCATTACCATTATTATCAGTTCATGATCACCATAATTATTATACCCAGCTGAAGTATCATGTCATCAATACTATCACCACTTGTGACTTCACCATCGCCACCAGTTTCATCATCACAAAAGAATCATTATTATCTTCATCGTCGTCGCCGTTGTCGTAATGACAATCATTACCATTATTATCAGTTCATGATCACCATAATTATTATACCCAGCTGAAGTATCATGTCATCAATACTATCACCACTTGTGACTTCACCATCGCCACCAGTTTCATCATCACAAAAGAATCATTATTATCTTCATCGTCGTCGCCGTTGTCGTAATGACAATCATTACCATTATTATCAGTTCATGATCACCATAATTATTATACCCAGCTGAAGTATCATGTCATCAATACTATCACCACTTGTGACTTCACCATCGCCACCAGTTTCATCATCACAAAAGAATCATTATTATCTTCATCGTCGTCGCCGTTGTCGTAATGACAATCATTACCATTATTATCAGTTCATGATCACCATAATTATTATACCCAGCTGAAGTATCATGTCATCAATACTATCACCACTTGTGACTTCACCATCGCCACCAGTTTCATCATCACAAAAGAATCATTATTATCTTCATCGTCGTCGCCGTTGTCGTAATGACAATCATTACCATTATTATCTTCATCGTCGTCGTCCTTTGCTTGATTCCAGATTGCTCCTTGGATTCGCCCTTGGGATGATGTTTACGGTCAACTACCCTTACCAAATGGAGTTTGTGGGTAGACGGTACAGATCTCTGGTGGCATCTCTCCCAACGTGGGCATTAGGGGTGATAACATTTTCGGCCCTGGTGTGGTGGCTCCAACACTGGAAGTGGCTTCACCTTGCGTCGGCAGCCACATCAGCTCCTTTCTTGCTGGGATGGTTGTAAGTAGTTGAAGGTTCAGTCCAAACCAACACTTTCCCTCCCCGTAGCCTTGCAGGAAGGTGGAAAGATCATTATCTTACCTCACACATAAGTGTGGCTGTCTGATGGGCTGAGCGCTCTTCTATTAATTTCAATGTACCCCGTGTACAAGCGAGGTGCATTGCGATACACCCCGCTGCCAACGGCATCTCATTCGGTACTTCGTGGTGGCAGTTACCTTTTTATCTCGAATAACCGTAAATGGCGCATGATACACGGAAATTACCGATGTTTTGGAATGGAAATCGATGGAAGGGAGATAACTCTAAATCCACTTTTCTTGTGTCGTCCGATAACTACGAAAGCATTTGACTCTCTTTCCAATAAATACATCTTTGAGAAAACGTTCAAATTTAGTCCCTGTGAATATTAAGAAGGGGAATTAAATCGCGGCGAGTTTACCAAAGCAATACATACGGTAGGAAACAGCAAGATGCAAGATTCGAATTGTTTGATCCACACAGTTTGGCTGAAGTGTACGATCCGATACCCATGCTTCAAACAGTTCAAGCTTAACATGGAAGTGCTCGGTAAGATAAATACGTTGTTCACTGGTACCTCGGGGACCATGGGTTGAGGGACCTCAGGGAACATGAACACACATCGAGGGTACATCAACACATACCCCCTCGTGGCGAGTGAACAACTTATAATACCCGTGTTTCGTCAAAATAACGTACTTGTAACAGTACAGTTTCTAGGAACAAGGGCCCAGATTTTCGAAGCTCTCTTAGCGCTAAGATAGTCGTAAGTGCCATACATTAACATTAACTTACGACTATCTTAGTGCTAAGAGCGCTTCGAAAATCTGGGCCATGGACTTGTGAACTCACTGCATCTCAACGAAGGAATGAGGGCCGTTCTGGTTGCAGGGGGATTGGTGGGGAAATGATTTATCACTTTGATATTGGTTTTCATTAAGACTTGCAGAGTTAATTTTTATGTATTCGATTGTTCAACATCAGATTAAATTTAACAGATTGAAACATAAATGTAAGAAAGACCACCAGGCATTCGGAAATTTCAAATTCTGAATTATTGATTGGTATTTATGTAATCTCAAATTGGGAACCATATTGTGTGTGAATAGAGGAAATATGGTAAGAACCTGAATGGAAATCATTGTAAAGCAGATAAAATGAAGAACACTGAAGGAGAAAACTAACCATGTTCTGGAAACTACTGCTAGGTAATGACCTAACGTCATCGTAGATAGTTGACTAGCAGTCACTCGCTTCTTTTGTATTGTGTCTTGTAGATAACTAGCATTTCCATCGTCATGACATCCCCAGACAATAGCTCTGCCCCGACTTGTCATCAATGATAGGATCGAGACATATATTCCTTGAAACACAGAAACACACACGTTTACCCAGTAGATCCGACAAACATTTATCATATCAGTCTAACAGCTTACACGTGATTATTTCTAGAAAGGCTGGGCAAGCCTTCAATACTGTCAAAACATAAAGCTTTACAACCTGTCGGGCTCATACCCCTCCCCCCCCCCAAAAAAAAAAAAATAAATAAATAAAATAAAATAAAATAAAAAATAAATAAATAAAATAAAAAAATGTAAAAAAAAATTAAATAAAATTAAAAAAAAAATTTAAAAAAAATAAAATAAAATAAAATAAAATAAAATTTGACTTGCTACGTGCCTGGCTAAAGTGTATTTGATCAGAGAGGACTTCCAGTCGGCAAGTAATGTGTGTCATCTTTTTATACCCTGTCGCGCGTTTAGCGCAAAGAGGGGAATATAGCATAAGGCCGCTATATCGTTAGAACCGTTCACTAGATCCTTTTCATAGTTGGTACCTAAGTTGATTAACGTGTAAGAAAGTCCCTAGTCGGGCTTGGTGACCTTGACCTTCATTTCAAGGTCACAAGAGAACTTTAACGTTTAACCCTTGTCAGCGAGATATCTTAAGAACTGTTGGCTGGATTTTCACGTCCATCTAGCTTCATCTGGCAAAGTGCAGGAACTAGTCGTTCACTAAAACCGTTCACGGGATTTTCCTCATATTTAAGACAAAGCTTTATCTAGGGAAGGCGCATGGCCGACTCGACTTCTGTGACCTTCACATAATTTTCAAGGTCACGGCGACACTTTGAATATTTCAGCATGTTAAACTGAATTGTCAGCAAGATATCTCAAGAAAGGCTTACTGGATTTTCTTCAGGACTGTCAAAACTTTCCTTGAATATTCTTCAATACACAGTTTCTTTATTGGTATTTTTGCATACACTGACATTCATGTCAAGATCAAAGTCAGTCTTTAAAATAGTTGTGTGTTTATTTTTTGAAGAACAAGATATCAAGAGAGGTTGAGTGGTCATATTTTTGTTTAACATCTTAAACTTTTATTGTTACGTTTAAAGTTTGATTTGATAATTTGCGGCCGGGGAGAATGTCACCGTAGTGACAACGCTCGTCAGATTTAGTTTACTGTTCATTTTGTTTCTAATATTTCAGAGAAAGTAAACTCAGGGTATACTTTTATTTACAATTTAACATATGTCAAGAGGTATAATTCAATCATTTTTTTTAAACTACAGACTTTTTCACCTCTCCAATCTGCATTTTCATAGCATCATAAGTTTACAACAAACAACCCGTTTTCAGTTTTGTACCTGAGTCCTTACGCTGGTTGGCTGTGAAAGGACGTCTGGTGGAAGCGAGAAAGGCTATAAAAAAGATGGCCACCTACAACAAGAAACCAATGCCGGACACATCCATCTTGGAGCTTATTGCTGAGGAGGAGAAGGTGGAGGGCGAAAAGACGAAATCATATACCTATAAACATCTGTTCTTGACCAGACGTCTCACAAAGAAAACGCTCATCACAGGCTACATATGGTACGTATCATTGTATCATTAATAGCCTCGTGTATCAGTTTCTTAATCCAGATCACATTGACCAATAGATATCTATGTTTTAATGTATGCTAGGAGTTGTGTACCATGCTGAGATAATTCTGATTGTGTACATAATTCGTTAGAGTTGACTTTTAGCCTCACCCAAGTAAATATTAACGTGCATACATGCGTTCTGGTGATACCTTGTTCGTTAATAGCAGGGATACTCTTTATGCGTTTTTCACGTTGTCTTGGTATTATTTCATTCCAGGTTTACCTTGTCAGTTGTATACTATGCCATCTCTTTTGGCGTTAAGAAACTTTCTGGAGATTTCTACGTCAACCTGATGACTATAGCATTGCTTGAACTTCCCGTCATGCCTGCAGTTCTACTTGTGGCATCAATGTACGTAAGTGACTAGAGGGAAACTCTCAGTTTGAACAATAACCAATTTTAGGGAATATTTCCTTGATTTTGAAGTTAGTGTTGCAATATATTACAATATTTATGAAATATATTTCTGAATAAATGTTGACAGGATGGTGCAAAATGTGAAAGACACGTGTTTATGCGCGTGCGTGCGTGTTTGGACACAATAACCAGCTTTCATTCGTTACCCAGTTAATTTTCTGTTTGAGATTGTGATACGGCATTGGTGATGTATGTTTCAGATTTGGGCGTAGATGGTCGTGTGCAATTTTCTTCTTCCTGTCTTCGTTTTCGTGTTGTGGAGTCGCAATATCTAACAGTCTGGGTTAGCTCTTACCCAAAATACTGTGTGTGCGTTAAAAACACGGTTATATATACTCAAAAATAATTTCCTTAAATAAGCTGTTTCATATAAACTAAAACCGTGTTATATATAAATATATATATACAAACTAAAATAGTATTTATCTTTGAAAGCCAGTGAAACTTTCGTTTATTTGGCCTGACAACATGTCAAATGTTGTAGGGTTCACATGTCAGCAAAGTCATTCCTGTTCTTTCAGATTTCAATTATTAAAAAATACGGTGTGCTTATTTTGCTACTTTGTCTTTGCATTGTGTATATTATTTATGTTCTAGCCCCTCCTGACATAAAGGGTACGCTGGAGAACATCTTTGCGCAATTGGCTAAGTTTTTAACTATATCAGCATGGGCTATCACGCAAGCACTGACGAGTGAGCAATTCCCAACTGTCATCAGGTATATACCTCAAAACCCAAACCCAAATCGCAAACCAGATCACATGCAGTCCTACATGTACTGCAAAGGATTTCACAAAAAACTGCGACTGAACAGAATATTTTCTCCCTACAAAAGGCTGTGCACCTTCAATACCTTCATATGTCAGAATTACAAACGTTAAGCTGAAATGAGCCAATTTCTGTTGAAGTCAGGTATCCTGAAACAATGTGTTTTATCAATGCTGTAATTGTTTCGTTGTATGTTTATGAAGTAGAAATTTTGTTTGTGTAGCCGTGTTATTTTGGAAATGAGCAGATCTGCTGTTCTTATAATGCAAGGCACTGCGATGTTTCATTGTAACTCCAACTGTCAGTTTCATGTTGTCTTTAATTCCAGGAACCTTGCCTATGCGTTCCAAAACACAGTCGCCAGAATTGGTGGAGTACTGGCAGCACAGGTTTTGTCTCTGGTATGGAGTTTATAAATATTCAAATTATTGCACTTGCGCGTATGTTTTTTTTAAATTTTTTTTTTCATCCATGCCTAATTCATAAAGTGAAGTCCCTACATACCCATGCAGAGAATATCAGTGAGGAATGGATTATAGTGACCTGCACAAGAATAACTCAGGGCCTTCTTGTACTCAACCATTTTGTGATTTTGACTTTGCCCTGAGCTCTTAACTCATTAATATCAGGATTATGAGTGTCAAAATGTACGTTGAAGGTATGCGTGCCAAGAAAAGTCTTGTCATAAACGGTTTGTTTGTTCCTTTGTTTTCAACATAGCGTTAGTTAGTGAGGTTCAAAGTAAACTTTGGACTAGGTCTCCACGTGCAGTCATGTCTACAACCCAGCAGAGGAGCAGATAGGGGAATGTGAGACGGGCGGGAGAGGGGAGTTTTGACAGAGATCGTTAAGGAATACTCGGTGTAAAACACTAAACCTTGATAAGATATCATTTTACAAATAAGCAGCCTTCTAGGGCGTCACATCCCAGGATCTGCTGGATGTTGGATTAGAATCTCAAATCTACCCTGATTACGATCCTTGAAAAGAATTCTCACGATCACTGTGAAGACTTTTCTCCCGTGAAATTGTGTATACACGGTAAAATAACTCCTGTGTCCATATGGGTTGAGCATGAGAGCTTGCAAATCCCCTTTATATTTTCTTTACATGTAATAATCTTGTTCTCTGTCTCGGTATACAGGGAGGCAAGGATGACCTCACGTCGCCGTTTGCTGCCATGGGCGTTTTGATCTTCATGAATGGGGTTGTAACTTTCATGCTCAATGAAACTAGCGGTCATGCGTTGGAGGACACCATGGAAATGAAGATTACAAAGAAGCTCAGCGACGTAACAGAGGAAATGATCCCTCTTGGAAAGGACATTGAAGGTAATGTAGAGGATAAACCTGCAGCAGTTACGGGGAGTAACAAAGCACACACGGCAGGCGATGGTGACAAGGCTGTTAAAGAGAATGGCCCTACTGAGACTGCCAAGAACCAAAAGGATGTCATGTTACCAGATTCAGATGAACGGGAAGAGGATACCTTATCCGAACCAGCTCGTAACTTGGATGTACCTGATGCTGAAGGATGCGATCCTGATCGTGCTAACACCAATGGTAGGTTTGTGGAACAAAAATCTGAAACAATTGAAATTGAAGAACATGATGGCGACAAGACTAATAAAGACGGATATGTCAAGGTAGATGACCACTGATGTTGCTGGTGCTGTAATTCGTGATGAAGCTAAGAAGCCCTGTACACAATACGTAAACGTGCACAATAAAAGAAAGCAACATGGTGAAAATATCAGTAAGAGAGAGATAGCCGGCACACAGTCCACTGCATTTGATTGAATAATAGGGTCTGTAAGTCTCACGAGGAGCTATCGATACTAAACTGGTTCCAGCTTCCTTTGAGCGCGCCAGCTTGCGATATGGAAGACGTTGCCCAGATTCGGTACCAGATTCACGTGACCAGTTCTGGTTCCAAATAGGAATTTACTGGACCGGACCAAGTGAACGTTGCTTGTCACCGGGAGTACAAAGATCTTGCGAAGTGACATGACCTACTTACCGGTCCTATTCTACACTGCTAAGTCTTCTCGTGGGAGTGACGAATTTTGAGGATTAGTCACCTTCACTATCATTGGACATTAACTGTCGTGACTTGGGTTTCTCGCGCCAATGCGATGCGCCCGTACAATGTGTTGACTGCGCCATGGTATTTGCTTTCACTTGTTCATTACGAATACAACTACTATTTTCTTTACATCCTTTGCATTGGTATATATTTCAGTGATTAAAAAAATAACCACTTTTGTTAACAATGTAATTTCTTCAAGAGACTACGCCTTCCCCATCACCGATACACAGAGACATGCTCGCACACGCACTTATCTAAAATAAATATGTAGTAGGTCTAGATGACCAATAGAGAATAGTAGTTGTGGGGAAATATTGGTGATCGAAAACTGTACGTGCGGGAATATTATGACATCAGCTAATATCAACATTGGAAATCTATCGATAGCTTGCACTTGAATAGTGGAATTCGTTATTTGTATGGAGATTTATGTTGTTAAGAACAGCTAGACTCTCTCTGGGAACCGGTGGTACGTATGTTAACCTCGCCTCAGGGCAGTCCATTTGTGCAATAAGGGTTAGTTAGGCAAGATAACGACCTACTTGAATGGAATTCTCAGGGTCGTAGCAAGACATATATTTGTGTTTGTTCAATAGATTGCAAACTTTTATATTTAGATGGTATAGAGAAGGGGGGAAGAGGGGGCGGCTGAGAGGGGCGGCATTTGTCCTCCCATTTTAGGAACAATCGTTAGTGAGCTCGCGCTCTTTGTTAAGGTGGTAGCTACGCCTCTGATTCTTATATGACAATCTATGGAGATAAGTTTGAAACAGAGGAGTCCACGATTACTAGGACTTAGATTTTGGGACTAGGTTTTGTCAAATCATCCACTGTCGCTTCACACGTACCTGTTGTGATCTTAATTGAGACAATTATAATCCATATGTGTATATCAGAGAGATCCAGATGTTCACAAACACGAAGACGCTGTTCAATACCTTCTCTCATGTCAAAATTATCATATTTAAGAAATATGTATTTCTATATTTAAGGATATCCTATTAAAACAGTACTTTACGTTAATGACTCCCTTAATAAATCATATAAACAGTACAACCCTATACTCATAACAGCAGTTTATATATCACCACAACATACGCATGTACTTCAAGTTTTCCATTTCGTATTTTGATCTGCAGCCACAGGCATTACCAGCATAACCAACTCATGTTAAAGTGTGTTTGTGGAATCATAGTTCTGACATTGTACATAAGTGTCTATTTCCCCAGAATGTTTATCTGTTTACACTATTATGTTACGTTTTTGTTGTTTTGTTTGTCATCTAATTTTGTCATGTAGCCAGCTTATGTGTATACTGGAGCGGCGTCACATTATTCGCCAATTCAGGTTTCTGTTTTGCAATATATAAACATTTTAAACAAGAAGTTTCACTTTTTGATTTGCCAAACATACAGGTAACTTAAGGACACTTCGCACTCTATCGTGACACCAATTCGTCATTCAGTCTGTCCACTGAGAAGCTCAATAAGCTCAGCTGAATAAATGACTTGAAAATGCGAGACGCGTCCGTATGGGGATAGTTCCGCTTAAAACATCGGTTCACCTGTTTTGGTTTTTGCTGAATTTTGGGCGACCTCGATCTCATCGTAGCTTCGCAATAATACACACCACAACGTTTATGAATGACTTAAGTAACCTGGCTTCCTAATCACTACTCACCCGAATGTGACCCTCCACAAAAAGGTCCCTGCCACGCGTCACCAAGGCAATGGTGATAACCCTAACTAGGATCATAGGCAATTAATGAAATACACTAAAGCGATGGTTTTTCCGTGTAAGTGTGGATGATTTTAATTTTTGCAAACTTATAATATTTGAACGTTGGACGTCATCGTTATCGTTTAGTGTTTGTCGTCGGAAGGTTGTTTGAGATATCTCCGAACATGGGGGATAGGTACTTATGAACCAGTGTTCATCAAATGTTCTCCCCTCGAATGGAGCCAAACCTTCTGAGTGTGTAATTAAGTGCTTGAGTGTGACATAGCTGAGGTTATGTTTACTATCAACGGGGGACTACTCTTCTTCGCCACATCCTTCTTGTTCAGTTTAAATTGCTACTATGTAACAACAGCGGAAGTGTTGACACTACACATTACACCAATGCAGATGTCTTCCTCATTAAAGGTATCTCACGTCACATGCAGTTATCACTGGTTATAATCACCGGTCATTGTTTCAAAATCAACCAGACCGGACATTCCCCAACAAAGCAGGGTCACTTTGCAATGTATTACGTTAAGCTTGACACTCTCACTCACAGGTTATATCCATGCACAGATTATATTACATTCTTTATGACATTTATGATTCACAGGAAAGCTGGGACCACGACTCATCTTTACTGTGAACAGACTTTGACTAAAAACTACTCAGGGGTGATCGCTAATCCCTTGTTAAATCCTTGAGACAACATTCGGACATTAAGGTTAAATCTTTTAAGACTACATGGATGTTCCGTCACAAGTGGACAATCCGTCAGAGTCTACGTTCGCTTGTCTTGACTGCCAACTTTACTTGATAAGCCTAATGTACCACATGTCCGGAGAGAGAAGTAAACATTATTCTTTGATAACAGCTGTCCGTGAAAACCGTTAGGTAATTTTAGCTATCTCTCCATTATCAAGTCTTTCAAAGGCAATCTCAAGATTCAGATAGTCAGCGCAGTAGAAGTAGTGTTTAGAGAAGTTGAGTAGTGTTCAAAGAAGTGACCTTTGAACGGACGACCATATCACGAACCCTGAAAGCATCGTGGTATAAGCAACGTTCCTTATTCGGGGTATTTCACTCATGTAGTGTACCGAATAGAATAAAGACTGGTTTCTCATAGACGCTTCTCCTGGTAAGTCATAGTCATGTAATTCGTTGTATGTTTTTATTACCATTCCATACTGTTAGTTTACTCCAGAAGCATAATTTGAACTGCAGTATAGATAAAGTACACCAGACCATTATGTGTTATAGTTAGCTCCGATCACGTACCGCTAATCGAAAAGTTCAGTGCACATCAACATTGTATAGCGTATTGACTTTATATAAGTTCAGTAAATCTACAAATCGGGCTCGTGGACGCAAAGTAATTCTTGTGCACGTATCGTATTTATATTCATGGAAAGAAATAAGGGAACACGTGAATGCTGCTTTATCCATTTCCAGATTTTTACCCACTGTGCAAACAATAAAAAAAAACTTGTAAAGAAGTCTGGAAAAGAACAAATGAACACTCGTACTTTCGTGTGTTCCCTTATTTGTTTCCATGATTACATTATTGAATTTGCAATTAAAGTGTTTGTCAGTAAATGTATTTCTAAATAATTAGTATGTGTGTTTAATTCAGGTGTTCCTTCTTGTATTTGCCTATCAATGTTCATACAATTCACATAATAAGTGAGATAACTACCCTGTATAAACTCGCGAGAAAACAGATAGATACATACATGGTCTTTAAGTCAAAGACACAGCAAGCTGTTACAAGATGAGCGCACATAGACCTTGTTTCATTCTGATGCTCACATCTTGACAGTGCGTTCTCAGTACCGTTAAGCTCAATGTATGAATACGTGGTACTCTTTCAATAACACGTATGCTATCTTTTGCAGTTCACTATAGTCGAGATATAAAAGAATGGTCATATTATTCAACTAGCAGACTGAAACTTTATGTTGTTTACAGCCTTGCATTTACGTCCCCCATAACCCGAAGAGCATATTTTAGTCCTTCGTAACACATGCAGTACGTGTCTTAGTGAAGAGTTACGTTATTATCTTCTGTGCATTTTTCTAAGTTGCGCCACATCACGTGTATCCTGTTTTCCGATATACTATATAGTGTCTTCACTTCCGTGGAACCTTTGCAATTGATTATTGATACAGATTTAGTTCATGTAATTCTTAGTAATTGCACATATTTGTAATATTGCTAATATTTTCATATGTAACGTTTGACTCATAAAATCCACCGAATGGTAACTGACCTCTAATATATGCTTCTTTTGTTTATTGTGAAATTGTTGTTTTCCCAAACTAATCACGGACAACACACTTTAGGTCTTATAGTATTCTAGACCAAACAATAGCCTTAACACGTTTCTATCATGTCCGAGTTGTTATAGAATGAAGAGGGAGAATTTTGGCAATATTCTATTATGAGGAAAACGACAATTAAGAGATCATGCGTATTCTCACTGCTTGACTTGACTGAACCTACATATGGGATATTAATGTATTACGTCCATGCTGATGTATCAAGTCTTTGAATTTCATGCTAAGGTCATATACATAAAAAATAGCACTCATGAATTCCTGGCATCCCTGTTTATCACCCAGCGCTATTCAGACTTATATTACTAGGTACATGAATGCATCGTCTTTGTTAAGGTCACTAAAACACTAAAATGTCACCACCTTGAATGACTTTCCAGAGAAGCATGTAGAAGCATTAAGACATCACATCTACTTGGTGTTTGGGGGCAAAACCATGACTCCGTATTCATGGGCACACCCGGTTATTGTCAACATCACGTATCCTATGCGCAGTCAGGCAATTCGACAGTCTATATTCTGTTTCAGTATCCTATTGTGTTGCTGGGGCTAACAGTAATCAAACCCGAAGACCCTGATTAGATGCCCCATATATGTGAAGCTCATTTCTAGGGGTTTAAACTAATGAAACTATATATTATGAAAAATCATGATGATTGCATACATTTATGGCATCAGCCCATTTCTGGTGTTCCCCGCATGATATTGCTGGAATATTGCTAAAGAGGCCTAAAACTAAACACACTCACAATGGTGTGTTTGTTAAACACGTCCCGAAACGATACGCGCAGCCGGCCGTAGGTTCAATTTCCCACATGGGAACAATGTGTGAAGCCTATTTCTGACATCCCCAGCAGTGAGATTGCTGAAATATTGCTACCAATAGCAGGAAGAGGCTTTGAGAAGATTTTCGCATACGGAAGGAACTTATTACAGCCATTTCCAATCTTTACTGTACATGCTTAAGTTGGATGCTCATGTTCAAATACTGGACATTTCACATTCAAGAAGAAGACATACTTAGGTAAATTTTATTTAGGGGCATATAATTCTGCTACAATTTTGCCGACAAGAGTCACTTTCAGATCGTTTGAACCATTAACCTTGTGTATATATGGACAATATGCGGATTTCACACACCGACATGTGAATGTGACACAATATATGGCTTATGTCTGAAGTAGTTTCCAAACCTGCACAGATACGGGTCTTCGGAGGTCCAAAGATATACTTAGATAACACTTAAAGAAGGGAAGTTTTAGTTTTACACCGCTTCAGAAATATTCCAGGTATATCTTGATATGGGACACCAGAAATGAGCTTCAGATATTCTGCCCATGTGCGGAATCGAACCTGAGTCTTCGGCATGACAAGCGAGCGCCTTGACCACAAAGCTGAGCTACTGAGTAAACATGCCATTGCTGTATAACACTTTAGAGGAGCATATGTTGTCAAACGAGGTGAATAGTTGTGAAATACTTGCAACAAATTATACAACTGATATTTTGATATATTCAGGAAGGTAATTACTGAAGATTTTGAATCATGGTCACGACATAACGTGAGCTGGCATATCCTGTGGCACATCTGTCGCCACGTACATATTTGAGTCACAACTAAATCTGAGCCACTCTGTCAAAGATAGCAGCACCTTCGGACATCACCTACTTTTAACTATTTTTTATTTCAAAATAGGTGAGTATCTGCAAGCCGCTAGAAATTCGAACGAGGCACATGACACTATATGTACTGCAAAACAGTGTATGATCCCCCACCACGCGTTTAGTGCGAAGCAGAGGATACGGTATTAGGTTCCGTCAGTCCGTACGTACGTATTGGAATATCTTATGAACTTTTGACTAAATTCTTCTCATATTTGGTACCTATATAGTGTGAGTAAGGCCCCAGTCATATTTAGTGGCCTTGACCTTCAATTCAAGGTCAAAAGGGGACTTTAACTTTTCACCCTTATCAGCAAGATATCTTGTACCGTTCACTGGATTTTCATTATATTTAACACCAAGCTTTACCTAGGGAAGGCGCGGGGACCAGTTCATTTGGGTGACCTTCAGTTAATTTCCAAAGTCACGGCGACACTTTGAAGATTTCAGCATGTTGAGATTTTCAGAGAAATATCTCAAGAACAGTTCACTGGATTTTCTTCATAGGCTTGCCTTGAATGTTTTCCAATAAGCAACCTCTTTATTACTATTGTTTTACATTTCACACACTAAGACATTTATGTCAAGGTCAAAGTGAGTCAACTACAGAGCAAAATATCAAGAGAGGTTCACAGGTCATATTTTTGTTGGCATTTGACTCCATCTTAAATTACGACTTTTTAAGTTTGATTTGATAATTTGTTGCAGGGGATTATATAATCCTTAGTTACAATGCTTGTTTCGATAAGTTTGGGGTCCCTAGTATGGTCATCTGCCTTTGGTTGTTGGCGATCTATATCTTTTTATCCCCCGCAACGCATTTTGCAGGGGGTAGAAAACTGCGCTCCGTCCGTCCGTCCGTGCATCCGTCCGTGCACATTTATCTTTTCCGGAGCAGAACTTTAAAACCGTTTAGTATTAAATTTTCTTCACCAAACTTTGGCACATAGATAGCTCTGTTGGGGTTCTGGTGCTTTTTGGAAGTTGTGGAATTCTGAATAAAATATTTGTGTCGCTTCCATGACAACAAGTTTGACTTCGACTGAAATTGGTGGTAGTGGCCTTTTTCCTGAGCAGAACTCTAAAACTGTTCACCATTTCTTCACCAAAATTGACACAGAGACTGGTCTAGTGGTCTAGCAGTCTAGTGGTGTACTGGTGCCTTTTGGTAATTTTTGAATTCTGAATAAAATATTTGTGTCGCTTCCATGACAACAAGTTTGACTTCGACTGAAATTGGTGGTAGTGGCCTTTTTCCGGAGCAGAACTCTAAAACTGTTCACCATTTCTTCACCAAAATTGACACAGAGACTGGTCTAGTGGTCTAGCAGTCTAGTGGTGTCCTGGTGCCTTTTGGTAATTTTTGAATTCTGATTAAAATATTTTGGCGTTTCAATGTGAACAGTTTTGACTTAGACAGAAATTGGTGGTTGTGCTCCCTCCACTTTTCTATATACACACCAAATCATTTGGCATACTCATAACTTGTAGACATTCATGAATGAAGGGGTGGGGGGGTGCTATTGGTGACTTTGTCTTTTTGTTTTTATTGTGTTCTCCCCTATATCTAAAATGTTTTAGACTTAATTACTAATTGTACATGCATTTATATCTGTAATATTCTAGTTGTTTTACTGCCCCTTGGTGACAGGACATCTTTAGTTATTTTTATTCGATATATTGCTTTCGTCAACTTATTTAACTCACTTACTCACTAGTTTGATCTGTGATTACGAAAACCGCGGCTTTTATTTTGCTGTTATATATTTGTATAGGCACATGGTCCATTTACTCAGTTAGAATACCGTTTATGAAACATAACGAAATACCTAAAAGTAACTAAATGTCGCTGGTTCACGAAGTTCATGACACAAGTACCAAGTATTGATACTTTGGTAAAAAGAATTACACACTATTTAACATGGACACACGTAGACTGGAAGATTGAAAATGTTTCTTCTGCTACTACTACTGCTACTAAAGAACTTCATTACTGACGTTCGTACATTTTGAAGCAAACTGCAACACGCAAGGCGGATCACTGTATTGCCTGGTGGTTCTAAACTTGACTGAAACACTGGGAACCACGAATGAGCTGACAGTTGTGGTCATGACAACTACAATGACATTCCCTTCCAATGAACTGAATGATTTTGCTGATCAGTTTTGAAGTGTTTTTCTGTTTTAGATCCATGATATCCAACCGATACAACGACTGTCGCCGACAACAAATTCCGTCATGCATCTTGAAGGTCTCATTGATGACATTGGGGGATTTGGTCTCTACCAAAGACTCTTAATTCCAACAATGGCGTATTCTAAGGCAATAGTTGTTCCAACAATGCTAATGATGTCGTTTGCTGGTGTGGAGCCGGACTGGTGGTGCGCATCTGGTGAAGATGAACTCAACCAGTGGAATATGACTCAAGTGAACGGAAGTTATAAAAATTGTTTTTGGAACGGAACGTGTCAGAGAATGTTCAGCGACGTCATGGATACGGCAGTGTCAGAGGTATGTTCTTTGTCTTGAAATCTGCCAACACATGGTGGTTTAAAACTAAAGTGGCCTTCTTCTTCACTGTTGATAACTTTCCATCAGTTTCCTTTTCCTGAGTGTTATTCACAAACCTCGTCACAAGATAATACACACAGCAGAAATAATGATAGTTGTCGGCATTGTCATTTTGAATACAACGAATACAAATTTTCCAGAAAAGATTTAGTTTATGTAGACCAAAATCAGAAGCTTCTTTGCCAAGAGTTTAAAACCTTAAAGTGTGATTTTATTAACACGGAAATAGTCAGTAACCATCAACTACTAACTCCAAGCAGTAAAAGACACAGGTGTGACAGACAGATACGTAATATATTACTTTGTTATTTGATTGTGTTGGCTGGAGATAACACACATGGCAAAAGAACATCGAGATCTAGGGTATTTCTCAGGTCAAGATAACATTCATCATCATGGATAAGGACAGACTTTATGGATGAACAACTTCTTTGGTGCGACGTTTTGATACAGATGCTTGCATCGTTGTCAAGCAGGTATTCGTCCATAAAGTGGACTCTGATCTGATTCTCCAAATTCTAAAAAGTGCCACTGAACATCGTCTAAAATGCATCGTTTAGAACTTTCCACCACGTGTTAACCATTATCAAGGTGGAAACACAATGTCATCAACCGTTCCTTCCTAATCGTAAAATATTGTTACACCTAATAACGCATCTGTTTTCTTTCTTGCAGTGGGATCTGGTTTGTGAAATGAGTTGGGTCGGCAATGCTACAATATCTATTCAAATGGCTGGGCTGCTCTTGGGTGCAATAATCTCAGGTTACTGTGCAGATAAATATGGACGGAAGAAGGTTCTCTACGGTGGAGTATTTGTGCTCTTCCTTGGAAATGTCGTGTCAGCGTTTTCCGTATCCTGGATCATGTTTACAGCTGTGAGAGCATTTCTTGGTATGGGATGTGGTCTAATATTGGCTACTGTGTACCTGTACCAGATAGAATTTGTTGGAAAGAAATGGCGAGGCTTTGTTGCATCATTGCCTGATTGGGCTTCAGGGATGGTTGTACTGAGTCTCCTAGCTAAATGGCTCCACAACTGGAAATGGCTTCATCTAGCAACGGCAGCTTTGACATTTCCTTACCTCTTCACGTGGTTGTAAGTATCAGGGTTAAATGACGAAACTTGTTTTGACTGTCATGAAGATTTACACACAGATATTTTGTGACAAAACATTTGTATGTCAGCTGTGGGATATATTCCTTTGACTGTTTTCAATTAATATCGTCTGCCTATAGAAATGTGCTGTTATGTGTTTAACGTATCTTTTAGTGTTGTACCAGAGTCGCTTCGTTGGCTTTCTGTGAAAGGACGTTTAGAGGAAGCGAAAAGTGTCATCAACAAAATGGCGGCCTGGAACAAAAAGCCAATCCCGGACACATCCATTCTAGAACTGATAGCTAAGGAGGAAAAAGCAGAGGGGGAAAAGGCAAAGAACTACTCATATTTGGATCTCATGAGAACAACGAAACTCTCCAAGAAAACATTTTTCTCTTGTTTCATCTGGTATGATTGAAGTGTTCATTCTCATTGTTTTCAAAATGACTTCCAACAGCGATTGCAATACAATTAACTGGTATGCACACATGCACATAGACATGCGCACATGTTAACGTTGTATGGCAGGTTCTATAAACATATTAGCTTTCTATTAAAGTATATTAGTGCCATTAGACACTTACATGTCAATTCTGCAACTATTCCAAACTGTCTATTTGATTGAAAAGTGAAATATTGTCTTCAAACGTGTGTAATCTTTGTTACTTCAAAATTGGGTTCGATTGTAAGGATTGACTGTCTATAGTTTTCGCATCGTTGTGGTATGATAAGAATGATAAACATTATACGGATTCATACAGTTTTGCGTCTTTGTTTATTAAACCATGCTATGGTTTTGTTTGTCCCAATAGGTTTTCTTGTTCCGTTGTATACTATGGTATAGCCTTCGGCCTGAAGAATCTGTCGGGCGATTTCTACATGAACATGCTATTGATGGCTCTCACAGAGTTACCCGTGACTCCTTGTATCATCTTCATCACGTCCTTGTGAGTTTTCAGAATGGAAATAAGAGCTGTGTCACATGATTTGTTTTTGTAATGCATATTTAACGATCTAGTATTTTTCCTTGTCCAACGAAATACCTTTTCTCGGGGTAAGGTTTTGAACATTTACTGATCGAAGTAAAGTGCTAACCAATTGTTTTGTCTGTGTTTCAATCTTCAATAAATACCCTGTATTTGAATAGCAGGTATGGGATTAACATCAGCTCGGTAATGACGAATGAATGAATGCATTTTCCTTTACGCCGTATCAGCAAATAACCAACTATTCACAAGGTGATGATTAGCGACGATTAGTCGCTAAACCACCGTGAGCTAAATGAATTCGCTGCACGCTATAGTAACCAAAAGAAACTACCTCACTCGGGAAAAATGGTCATTTCGTCCAAGGCACCGCGAGTGCTGCTTTAAACGTGTCGTCCATCGTCATGCTGAAACGAAGTACTATACGCGCTATATTGAGGCGTCGTTTAACCTCCGACACTCACTCACTATCTCAATCACTAAGTGCTTTACTGTTAATGCAATTTACAGTTTTGGACGGCGAACCGGATCTGTGATTTCATTCTCCTTGACAGCTGCATTGTGTTTCGGACTGGCAATTTCATCACGGTTGGGTACGGTATGATTAATTGGCCGTTTAAGATAATTTTTAGCGGTTTGATTAACATCGCACTCATTAATATTCCAGCTAATTGACGCGATACCTAAATACTAGAGACTTGACACGGAAATCCAGTGGGTGACTTTGTAAGCATCACTTTAGACAGATGAGGCAATTTGATGACAGGCATCAAACTAGTATCAAACTATCAAAGGTTGTTTCTGCGAGCTGTTCAACACTGGATCAGAAGGACAGACTATGTTTGGGCAGGACGATGTTTTGGTTTGTCATACAAGCGTGTTTTTACCTGATTTTGTTTTATCTTTTATTCCTTTTAAAAATATAATGAAATAACACTGTGCTTCTGTATGTTTAGCACCTGCTGATGAAAGGGGAAATTACGTCAACGCATGCGCGATAGCAGCCAAATTTGCAATGATGACAGGATGGTTGGTTGTTATGACTTTGACCGCGGAACAGTTCCCTACTGTCATCAGGTAAGAACCAAGTGAATTAATGATTATATTAACCATCACTCTCCCATTTCATTAGACGCTAGGATTTGATCCATTTATAAACAACTGGTAAGTGATAGCCACGAAGACACTTACCAATGTCATGCGCCTCAACATACCGAAGCCGATATCCATATATTCTTGTCTATATTTTATTTTAGAACCCAACTGCAACTTATATTAGCGTTCCTCCACCGTTTGTGAGTTTCAATATATACACCTGGAAATTAATCAAGCAACACCCCAATTTTTTCTATTGGAGCAACTTTGAAGTGTTCTGACAATCAAACTATGCCGGGTTGATATAGTTTGACACTTTTTTATTCAACAGACGATCTCTGACAAACAACTTAAAGGGAAAAAGTATCAAGACTTTGCTTTATTGCAACGAAATCCAAATTCTTAAAACTGTCTTAAATTCATGAAAAAATGGACACAATTTACTATTCATCCACAGACGTTGTTGTCAGGTGTATTAACACAAATGTCACATGGAAAGAAAGAACAGTCATCTGAGAGTCTGCACACCGACTTTCATCAATATCTAGTGTGTCCTCCCTGCGCACGCACCACCGATTCCAGACGCCTCCTCATTCCTTGGATGAGTCTCCGGATCTGATTCTGGGGGATCCTGTTCCACTCCTCATGCAGGGCAGCCGTCAATTCGTTGAGATTATGGACTGGTGGGTCTCTCTGCCTCACACGACGGCCAATAAAGTCCCACAAATGTTCAATGGGGTTGAGGTCAGGGCTCATGGCAGGCCATGGAATTCTGTCAATTGCATTTTGCCGCAAAAAATCATTTACAGCATGCGCCCTGTGAGGTCTAGCATTGTCGTCCATAAATATGGGTCTCGTTGCCAGAGGATGGTTCTCAAAATGAGGTACCACAGCCCTGTCAAGAACCTCCTGTTGGTAACGAACACCGTTAAGGTTGCCACGGATGGTAATGATATCCAACTTGCAGTTCATGGAAATGCACCCCCATACCATAACGGAACCTCCCCCAAAGGCCACAGTCTCCTGGATGTTCCGTGGAGCCATTGCTGTGTTCCTCTGCCTCCAGACCCGAGTACGACCGTCCACCATGTGCAGCAAGAACCGGCTCTCATCTGAGAAATGGACCTTCCTCCAAGAGGCAATGTTCCAGTGCAAACGGTCATTACACCAGGCCAGTCGGGCTGCCTTATGGGCTGGAGACAGTCTGGGTCGCTTGATTGGCCTCCTTGCCCGGTATCCTGCAGCTTTCAGACGATTCCGAACAGTCCTGTTCGAGATGGGTCTCCCTGGAAGCCACTCCTGTCTCAACCGAGAGCTCGAGTCGAAGGACCTGCGCCGTACAAGTCTCAGTAAAGCTCTGTCCTCCCGGACTGTGGTCTTCCTGGGTCTTCCTGGTCTAGGCAGGTCTTTAACTTCATTAGTGGCCCGGTATTTTTTCAAATGTTTTGAAATTATGGAATGATGTCGTCCGATTTGAGTCCCGATTTGTCTTAGAGACATACCAGCATTCCTCATGCCGATTATTTGCCAACGAGTGGCCTCTGATAATTTCCTACGTGCCATGACATTGAAATGAATGAAAAACCGAATGCAATCGACAACCTGCGCTTGTAAACACCCCAGGGAAAAAGTGCATTTTTCGAAAGTTGAGGTTAAAGCAATGCACGTGCGCTGTGCAAGCTTCACGCGCGTCATATCAACCCATGAAAAGCTCATGCTGTATGTCAATACATCAAAATTGAATAATCAATCATCAAAATTACTTCGTTAAACTTTGTTAAGTTTTTATGTGTCTTTGAATTTGGTGTTGCTTAATTAATTTCCATATGTATACATTTTTGTCTACAGATTTCGAACTAAAATTGTATCTGAGCTTGGGCTGCATAGTGCATGTGCAATCTTTTCCTGAGCCTAGTGCATGTGCAGCTCGCTTTGGCAACGCGGGTTATCAAATGTTTCAAGGCTGTGCGTGTGTGCATGCGTGCACGCGTGCATGCATATGTTCTACTTTACCGTGATCCTCAAAAACATTGCTGAATAGTTTCTTCTGCAGTTTGTAACATCTCAAAAGCTTCTGGTTGGTGTTAATGTATATGGATGAGTATGAGTAATTTGTTTCTTCTTTCTTTTCTTCCTTATTCAAACAGCAACCGGTACTCTGTCCAGGAATTAAAATGTTTCCATCAAAGTCTACTATTCCTACACGTCCATCATGAGCATAATTCTCACCCATCTAAAATATTACTTTGCCTATCATGAGTAAACACTGGTCGGTACAAAGGGATTTTTTACTCATTGCATATGACATAGCACCACCCCATACACAGTACAGCAGGTTATTTTTCTGCAAATCAGTTTTTGAAGATTCAACAAACTCTAATTGCCGTAAGAGGCGATTCACGGTACTGCGTTGTCAGTCTCTCTGACTTGGATGGCACTTGATATCGTATACCAGTTTGGTTTCGAGTGGCTAGTGAATGGTTCCGTGCAGCAAACAGAGTATTCTGTTTTTACGTTTCAGGCCAACCGATTTCACCCAAGTAAAGGACACAGCAGTGCTGTTCCTCTCGTCAACACACTGTGTGTAAACTCAGTGTAGCGGTCTTACAGAGAGTCTTCCTTTGAAAAACCTTCCTTTGAGTCTGTGCCTATTTGACATGGCACTTCGCTTGATAGGCACACTTTCTGTACCGTCCTCCAATACAGGACCACGTTCACAAAATCATTTTGTGTCCACGTTTCTTGCCTCGAAGTCTGTGGAATGCCTTGTTTTCACCATGCCGCTTAAGAAGATCATCAAAAAATAAATGTGTTTGAAATCGGCACTATGACGAAGAGCCTCCACGTTAATGATACAACATGGGACGTCACTTCCAAAGAAAAATCCAATGATGACTTTCTCAGAAACTCCCATAAGTTCCATTTGATGCAAAAGCAGAAATAGCTGTGAAAATTATATGAATGGATCACTCAAAATCAGTAATGCCTCCAGGTGCTCGCGAAAAGGGTAAGCATATCCTGGCCTACCATTCACATCATTTGCCGTAGAAAGGAAGTATTTTTGGCCTAACGCCTCACAGCATTACTCCTGCCATGCGACGGCGGCCTGCAAGTAACCAGGCATTCAAGTACACAATGGAGTGAACTATCCATTTAGATATATTTGAATTTCTGTTGAAGAACATAGATTCTGTTGCTTATGAACAAAGAAAATTGTTTGGTGAATAGATATATTTTACTTCATTTTGGAGGTCACATCAAATGACTCTATTTCATCGTCCATTCACCCAGCATACTCAGATATGCTACGGAACTTACATTGGTGAATTTCTGGGACTTCGCTCCACCAGCAGAGGCATCGACCCAGCTGAACAGAATATAGAACAAATTAATCATAGATTTTTCATGTGCTTTGACTTGAACACCTTCTTCCATCCTATCGACAACATTGATTTTTGGTAAACATATATATATATATATATATGCCATGAAATATGTGCAGGAGGCAGAGGCTGTGTTCTGTCATCATCACGGCAGAATGAAAACTAGTTTTGTCAGTTTGAAATGAAGCCATGCATTTATTCTACCAGAAACTTGGCGTGCGCTGCTCAGAGTGCTGCTGCAAGAATCGGTGGCATTCTCGCTGGTCAAGTCCTTTCACTGGTTAGTTTCTGGTACAAAAAGATCACTTAGAGCAATACATACATATATCCATAGAACGTGTGTGTATGAGTGATTCTTGCACTACATTGCCATATCTTTTAAATATGTTTATTAGCAAATAGTGATAGGAAGCACAGGGTATAAAACAGAGAGAAAATCCTGATCGTCTTTTACCTGTTTGAGTGAGCGTGTGAGTTAAGTTTTACACCGCACTCAGCAATAGTCCAGCCATATGGCGGCGGTCTGTAAATAATCGAGTCTGGAGTCTGCACCAGACAATCCAGTGATCAAAAACGTGAGCATCGATCTGCGCAAATGGGAACCGATGACGTGTGAACCAAGTTATCGAGCCTAACCACCCGATCCCGTTAGTTGCCACTTACAACCAGCATAGTCGCCTTTTACGGCAAGTATGGGTTGCTGAAAGCCTATTCTACCCCGGGACATTCACGGGTTTTACCTTTTTGAGTTCTTGGGAGCTTGGTCAAACTGGCATTTCACTGAACCCATGTTACGAATGCATCGCAAGAATGATCAGAAAATGCAATCGTTAAGATTCAGGTTAACACTGACCTCCGACTATCCAAGATGGTCGAATTATCGAATTAAGCAACTAACGGAATCGGACAATCAGGACCAGTGTCAAGTGTGAGGCATAAATAATTTACTACCTCTGATGATCGGGTTTGATGTGGTCTTCAGCAACAGATGCTTGTAAGAGGCGACTAACGGGATCAGATGGACAGGTTGGTTGATTTATGTCATCGTATCCTAATTGCACCAATCGATGCTCATGATGTTGATCACTGACACCGTCTGACAGCCTGTATATAATATATACAACAATCAACCAAACAAAATTCTTTCACTAGTGATTTGTTGTTCTCGTTTGTATGATGATTGGATGGCATTGCTATTTTGCTTAAAGAATGATGATCACTACAGGGTGGAACTGCGGACCTCATGCTGCCCTTCATTGCTATGGGGATTCTGGTGGTTCTAAATGTTCTTGCCACCATTGGTCTCGAGGAAACCAGGGGGAGGGCACTGGAAGACACTATGATCTTCGCTTCAAAATCTGATACAGATTGGAATGAACACAAATCGGACAACCCGGGAACGGCTCTCGTGTCCTGCGCCATGGAGCCGTGCGACACAGGGAAAGATGAAAGTGACGAACAAACTGTGAAGTAGTACTGAACTTGAACGTGAAGATTGTGGCTGTACCTAAACATGGACAGATGGTCTCAAATGAACTGAATTATAACAAGAAATATATTGGATGTGATTTTAGCTGACCTTTTCCTTCTTTTTTTTTTGTTTGTTTTACATTTCCGTGAAATACCATGATATGATGTTCTGGCTTGAATACCCATTGTAAATACTTTTGAACTTATTACGCCTAACCGACTGCATTTCATAACACTCTAGTAGTTGTAAACTGATTAAATTTTTATGTTCACAAAATTCTTTGCAATAATTATTTACTACTTCCACCGCGAAGATCCGAGTGCGAACTGCTCTTCAGCAACCCAAGCTTGTCGTAAGAAGAGACTAACGGGGTCAGGTAACATTGACTTGGCTGACACAGGTCATCAGGTCCCATTTGCGTAGATCGATGTTCATGATGTTTATTACTAGATTGTCTATTGCAGTCTCGATTATTTACAGACCACCGCCGTATAGCTGGGAATATTGCTGAGCGCAGTATAAAATGACAACCAACCAACCGCTTGTCATTAATAGCGGTATGACTAGGATACCAAAAGGAATTACCCCCCTCACAATTATTCTAAAAATGTATGTGTTAGGGTTGTTAGTTTGCGGAGAACATATGACAGGGGTCAGTAAATACACAGGCTGTTGGCCGAGACTGATGTCAGCATTTCGCAAGACAGCTATAACTCTGTGCAACCACTCACACAAAAATAAATTTCTGGAAACACGATTTATTAATAATCTAATTTAGACTCTGATAGACAACTGTATTATCATTTGACATTACTTTGAGTACAACTAATTTGTTATCGGGAAAAGGTGTATGAATAAAATCTGAACAATCAATTGCATTTCAAACAAGCCAGGACAAGACCATAAGTGTTTGGCGAAGGCAATCATGAGTTAATCGTCATCAGACGATTAAATAGTGCAGTAGGTCAAGTGATGTCGATTGACGTTCATAGTCTCATCTAATGAGCTGCACTGATAGGAGGTCACCTTGCGACAGACCAGAAATAACAAAACCGTGTCTGTAATGGTCGACGTTCAGAGTCTGATTTTACTGCTGGTGAACAGCCATACAGCCCCTTGCAAACGTTCCCGTGTCTGTTTAAACCGCGTCTGTAATGAGCTAAGCGAGGTGTACATTCAGTTCTTTTCACAACTGGTGACCTGTGGTTGTAGTTAGCTGTAGCACAGTTGATATACACAGACCTCTTCATTTTGTAACATAATTGTGCATATAATTTCAAAATGACCATCGACATTGAATAAAAGAGAATTGCTGATATTTTAGTTACATACTAAAGAGAGATCACATGTTTAGGTAAGTGTTGACTGTGGTTGAAATCTTCTGATTGGCCAATCAAACTATCCAATACTGAACTCAGGGAATTAAGCAAATGTGTATCTGACCGACTTGGGTCATGCTTATTGGCTGCAGAGTGTATGCGGTGTTACTTGACGTATTGACCGCACCAACAAGTGTTGGGTCAATTCCAGCGTAGTAGATGATCCCTCTGTACATCAATATGTTGATGGGTCTAGCGTCCAGTGTTGTAACCTCTGTGCTTATTTCATCGCTCATGTTCATCTTCATCAGTTTCCTGTGGTTGTTATAATACAAGACACCAGCTGGCTGATCCAGAAACACAGCGTGCAAGAAACCTCCGGTATCCAATGTTCTGAGACCATGACCATCATACGTAACTGTGATCACTGCATAAAACACACTCGCATATATCTGCCTTCTTCTTGTGTCAAGAGTTATCTGCCTTGGAGATTTTGTGAACATGTATAACTCAGTGATAACGCTGAGGTCTTCGCCCTGTGTAGACATGCGGCTGATTGAGTGTTTGGGAGTTAGTCTGGATATGAATACAGTGTCCCGATCCTCATCCACTGCCAGGCCTAATGTTCGAATATTTCTTCGTAATTCTGTTACTTCATCTGTATCGAGGGTGGAGGAATATATAACGTAAGGCTGGTTTGATCCAATCAGAAGTGTGTTCGTCTTTGCTATGTAGGCGAGGCAATTAACATATTTCATAGCAAAATGCTGGTAGGTACTGAGATGGTTACTCTGGATGCTGAGTTGACGCAAATGGTGTGTGTAACTTGTCCAGACTGGAGCAACCAAGATCCTACTTCTCTCCTCCTCTGGTCTGGGTGTCGTAAGTGACACATGTGAACTGGAGGGCGAGGTAACATTGACCGTAGCAGGGGTACAAGCAGGCACAGTGAGGGACGATTTCAGTTCTGTTATTTGGGACTGGTACGTTTCATTCAATGACATGAATTCCTTGATGTGTGTCTCGAGATCGGCCGTGTAAACATCACACTTCTTTAATTCCATTTCCAGTTTGCGTTTATCTCTGAGACAGACGTCACTCGGGTTTTCTGGATTCCCAATCCCCGTCGTTTCCATGTCAGGTTTATGACTTACGTTCGTCTCGTTTGGCAGTTCTTTGAATGATTTGGAGATGTGATGTAACTGCCTCTTCATGTGATGATATTCTTGCTTGAGATGCCGCATTTCAGAGACAACTTCACTCTTTACCATGTCTGGGAGAGACTCTCCTTTCAGAATCTCAGACATGGCATTTTTCACTAGATCCAGTATGCTCTCCTTCAGTTCATCTCTTAATGACGACTTTGCAACATCTATCATATGGATCACCTTTTGTTCCACACGGAGAATATCTACTTTGTTATCAAGCAGAACTTCCTCAAACTGGTCCAGTCTGTTAAATGCAGACGCATTGTCCTGACAGTTACAAAAACAAAACAGGGTGGCGCACGTCAGCAACAACGAGAGGCATTTAAACTCAGCCATCTTTAAAACTGAACAATACCAACCGGGAAACCTAGTTGTTTAAGCAGTGACGACCTGCACACCTCAGCATTGCACAACACAACCATGATGTGATTGGCTGGCGTAAGGTTGAATCATGCATATACAGTGTTACCATCAGTGTTGTGGGTCGACTGTTATCTCCGGGGTCCACAATACACTATGTTATCACTATTTACCTGATGTATTTACCTGTGGTTGGTAATGATATTGCCACACGAAAATAGAAGTGTTAGCAACAGCAGTTCTCATCAGTACACGTCATGCCAAAACGTCTACCAAAAAAGACTGAGAATGAACTAGCATGACAGTAATAGCTTTTGCTGTTATGCAACATATGTCATATTTAGGATGAGTCTCATTCGGGATTCGAACCCGCACCCTCAGGCACCTAGTCGCCAGCACACAAAGTCAGCCGCCTAGCCCGCTCAGCCACCGCGACTTCCACTAAGACTAAGAAAGTGAAATCCCAAATATGACATATGTTGCATTTGACCACTTTCTAAATGGTATCGTGTAATTTTGCTGTTACACTACCGTCTTGTCTTCAAAATTTAGACTGTGGTTGACGCATGAACTTTATGATTATAACTCAAATAATACACACTATTAGTTGAACAACATGTAGGCCGTGTTCCATTGACACGTGTTCCGCACTGTGGTCTCAGCATTATTTCAGTATTACAGATGTCAGAAGTTACTTCTTTAAAGTCACATAGAGCAAGGGGCGCTGTGTAGCCTAGTGGTCAAAGCGTTCGCTCGTCACGAAGACGTCAGGTGTCGCTGACGAATAACTCCCTACAGTATTCAGGTGAACGATATTTCACAAATTTCACTCTTCAGATCCGGGTTAGAATTGATCTTCAGCAGCCCATGCCTGTCGTAAGAGGCGAATATCGGGATTCGGTGTTAAAGCCACAATCAAATGAATACACATTTCACTTTGGGAATGATTTTAAAGCAAGGAATACCGCTATGTACTGGTGCTTGTGGGCATTGTAGAACGACATACATGTATTTGTATTATACTGTTTCTGTTAAAAATTCACTTGGGGACAGCTGTGTGGATGTTGTCATTTGTACCCTGGATACTCTATTTTGGATGTTTCACTACTGATGCAGCGATAGATAAAAAAGGACGGTGGGAGTAGCCTAGTGGTTAAAGAGTTCGCTCCTCGCCCTGAAGACCCGGGTTTTATTCTCCACGGGTACAGTGTGTGAAACAAACTTCTAGTGTCCCCGGCAGCGATATTGGTGGAATATTGTTGTGTAATACTAAACTCACTCACTACCTCTATATTTAAAACAGCGTTTATTTCGTATTGCCATTGTAATTCATATGTACATATAAGCAACGTATATTAATTTGTAAGTAGTGTTTTGTTTCCCACAGAACATATTTACAGCGCGATTTCCACTTAATTTATAGGTTCCACTTGTCAACATTAAACACAATAAAAGTGGTAAATGCGGCAAAAGCAATGGTTCGCAATGAAATTTGACATGGATGGGGGTTAACAGGTCAAGTCACAGATTAACTTCAGCTTTTGACATGGTTACGTTGTTTAAGCGGATTTGCACTTTTACAATAGTTGATATATTCTTAGAGTGAGTGAGTGAATATTTATCACCGCAACGGCAGGATAGCAGCCATATCGTGACGAGAAAAAATTAATAATTACGTTGTATATCAAGAAAATTAGAAACTGAAACCCTGAAAACCACTAGTATCTCACACATATCCCCGTAAGATTGTAGTTAAATCTTAAACAGTTTAACTTCAGATGACAATATAATATAAAAATGGGCTGATCTATTCTTAGACATGCTGCAACATTCTGAGGTTTCGTGGTTGTTCTAGAAGGTTGGGCGTAAATATGTTAGTGAGTGAATATAGTTTTACACCGCACTCAGCAATGTTCCAGCTATATTGAGACGGTCTGTAACTAATTGAACCTAGACCAGACCATCCAGTGATCAACTGCATTCGGATCAATATACTCATTTAGGATATGATCACATGTGTCAACCAAGTCAGCAGGCATGACCGCTCTATCCCCTTAGTCTCGTAGTTGGACATGCATGGGTCACGGAAGGTCAATTCTAATTCGGAACGTCACGGTCTTCAGTGGTAGAAATCTGTCAAAATGGCAGCAACTACCCGGCAACACTCCCATCTGGCGTTGAGATTGTTACAGGTTATTTACCAGGTTACCAAGAACCTGTATCGCCGATATTAACTGGCTTTAACAAAAATGTATAGTGACCTCCGAAACTTTAAAAAGGTTGACAGGATCGGGTGGTCAGGCAAACTGACTTGGTTGACTCATGTCATCGGTCCCCATTTGCACCGGTCGATGTTCATGCTGTTCATCACTGGACGGTCTGGTCCAGACTCGAATATTTACAGGCCGCCTCCATATAGCTGTAACATTGCTGAGTGCGGTGTAAAACTCACTCAACTCTAAAAGGTGAACATCCATCTTCCAACAAATGATATTCATAATATATATAATTGCATTCCATCCCCACGTGATCTAATGTTTAATATTCTGACGCATCACTTCGGCTAACATGAATTATAGAATTTATGTTGCAATGGCTTACAGTTGGGATGGGATTTCATATTTGGAATTATTTTTTTCGGAAAACCGTTGGTTATGTGGACATCGTAGTCAGAGCGTCTCTTGCATTACTCTTCAGATGTATATTGCAATAAATAACACATGAGTGCGTGTTTGCATTCATGCAGCTGTGATCGCTCTGTATTATATAATGATACCGTGGTGTGTATTTGATACACAACGACGTTGTTGATATTTACAGTTACAAGATATGTCTTCTTACAACCTTAGAATTTGAGAAGTAATATGTGTTCCAGGTTCCCGCGTATTTATGTTCTCACTTTCAATAATTCAATATAAAATACACTATAACACAAGTAAGGAGGGAAAACTATATATACATGTCACCTCTGCATTGTAAACACACAAAGCTTTTACCCTATTAACAAATGACTCTGTGAAGATTACTTTTTTTTGACACCAGATATGCAATTACATTTTGAATAACGCCCAGTTCTGATGAAGAATGAGCAATCATCCTATACAATCTTGAAAAAAATACATTTAAAATATGGAAAGATATTTCACAAGGAATGATATTTTAAATCATAACATATAATACGGTTTAAGCGCAAGAATGTGGAACGGGACCTCTGTTCTGTAATATTGCATTAGTTCATAACATCGTCAAGATGTAACAGCCCAAAGGCACTCTATAACCTCGCCTTGAAGATTCAATCATCAATTTTTGGTTAGTGCATATAGTCAACATTTTAACGATAATGTGTGACACTGTGCTTTTTAATTAGGTACATGCAATTACTCACAACATAATTTTTCGTACAGATGACAGAGTCGTCTCTAGAAGCGACATTCGTTTAGCGGAACTGCGATCCGTGGACAGAACCCAAAAGATGTTATTATGGGTCTGGATCCCGAAGACGAAGGCAGAAATTTTCAGAACATATCGTACAATGTCGATAAAATTGCCTTTGACCATTAATGTATTTTGATTTATTGAGATAATGTATTCTGTAACGTGATTGCGTCCAATATTAATGCTGAACACACAAGCAACAGCCGGTGAGTCAATTATGTCTTCTGAATAGTTAGCACCTCATGACATATCCATCCTGACTAAGTGCTGTCCTTAGTGCTAGCTGCAAAGCGAGGATCCCGGTAACTTCAGAACCACCGTGTACATAAGTCTGCTCCAGAGCTCTTTTGCCAAAGGTATGTCTTGAACTATAATGTTGATATATACCGATTGACAAACATTTCAATTTATTTTGTGCGGATTAAAAGCAGCAAGATGTATTTGGCAGCAAGACGTAACTGGCAACCTTTGATTATTTCAGTACTTCCTCTTTGGTTTTGGAAAATGTTAAGAGCACGAGACGTTTGTCCCAGTGTTAGATTTATCTAGTCTCATAATGTATTTGGACGGTTATTGGACTAATGCAGGATTTTACTTGTTTCGACAGAAATTATCAACGGTTGTCTGTATGCAACGACGACACGTTATGGACAACGGTGTCTTCGTGTTGCCTGGATACGTTGGCATTTAAGATTTGATTCATGCACTGAGAGCATTTACCGTGAAGCCTGAGCGCCTGTTTGCCGCCGCTTACGACAAACATGGGTTGCTGAGGACCAATTCCCGCTCGGATCTTCACGCGTATTATCTGTATGGAATGTTTACTTTACTATTCACGGTTGATAATGGCAGTAAAATAATACAACACTAAATCCACAGGGTTCCTTTACGATATACAGTTTTTGTGAGGTCGTGCAGATAGGTTGGTTTTTGTTTCAGCTGTGTGTAACTTGTCCAGGCAGAGTTCTCTGTGTTGTTCTATGGCCACTGCGAGGATTTTCAAGGACTGTATTTATCCAACATTATGAATTTGGAAGGCCTCATCGAAGGCCTTGGGGGCTTTGGTGTTTATCAAATCATTCTGACTATGACCCTCGCCTCCTCAAAGATAGTTATTGTTCCTACTATGCTTCTGATGGCATTTGCTGGTGTTGAACCCGATTGGTGGTGTACATCACGTGACATGAATCTCAGCCAATGGAACAGGAGTCATATGAGCGGAAGCTATCGGAACTGCTCTTGGGAAGGAACATGTGACCGGAAGTTCAGTGATGCCATGGTTACGGCTGTCTCAGAGGTAACTATGATCTGCAAAATTACGTTTATAACGCACGATATCCACCCTGGCTATTGCTTAAATAGTGGAATTAACTCAATGAATTGGATCAACAACGTACTTGCAAAAGCCACAGTGATTGCAAAATAAGGCGATGTCTGCGGTCTATCTGAATGTTACGAGAAATAGCAAGGATATTAAGACAAGACGGATGAAATGAAACTTGCCTCGGTTTAAAAGATGAAATATCAGTGGTAAAGCTTTTCACTTGTGTTTGAACATATATAATACGGCATTATTTTTTACCCGAATCTTCCAAATGTGAAGGGAGACGTCCCCATTAATACATAAGTACCAACATACGAGACACTTCACGAAATTCAAAGGGAATTACAGCCAACACACATAATATTGAAGTGTTTATTGTGAGTGGTGGTGAGTTTCCCATTAGCATATGTATGTATGTATGTATGTATGTATGTATGTATGTATGTATGTATGTATGTATGTATGTATGTATGTATGTATGTATGTATGTATGTATGTATGTATGTATGTATGTATGTATGTATGTATGTATGTGCTTTTTCACGTCCACATATTAACAAGGCGAACTTTCCTTGATTTCAGTGGAATTTGGTCTGCGGCTTGAGCTGGGTCAGCAATGCAATAATATCCATTCAGATGATCGGTGTACTTACTGGATGCATCATCGCCGGACACTGTGCAGACAAATATGGCCGGAAGATCGTTTTCTACAGTGGATTACTGTTGCTCTTTCTCGGCAATATGGTGTCAGCATTTTCCGTTTCTTGTACCATGTTTACAGCTTTGAGAGCATTTCTTGGCATGGCATGTGGTCTTGTCTTGGCAACTCTATACCTCTATCAGGTAGAATTTGTTACAGCTAAGTGGCGAGTCTTCATCGCGGCTGTGCCGGACTGGCAATTGGCGATGGTGATATTCTGGCTTCTTACAAAATGTCTGCACCACTGGAGATGGCTGCATCTAGGAACGGCAGCTTTGGCATTTCCATACCTCTTTACGTGGTTGTGAGTGGTTGTATAGTAAGAATAATATATATACATATAAATATATATGTGCATAGTTGGCCACATCACCGTGTGTTCGTTTTGGATATTTACATACTAAACATGGTCTCCTTTAATATTTGTCGTAATTGTCACTCATGTTTGACATACACCAGCAGAGGTTATGTCACCAGATAGTGGTAATATTTTCACTGGGTAACGATGAGTGTTCCACCATTAATGGCTTAATTTAAAGAAGGATAATTTAGTTGCAAAAGGGTTTTTGATTGCTGTATACTGTAATCAATCTGGCAAAAAGAAACTACGTTGTCCTTATGGATCTGACCTTGAATTATGAGAATCACCATCTCTGTCTTAAGGTTGATGCCAGAATCTGTCCGCTGGCTTGTTGTAAAAGGACGCCTGGAGGAAGCGAAAATAGTCATCCGAAAAATTGCAGAACTCAACAACAAGCCAATGCCGGACACGTCCATCCTGGAGCTGATTGCACAAGAGGAGAAGGCGGAGGGGGACAAAGCAAAGTCCTATACTTATCTGGATCTGTTTAAGACAAAGGAATTAGGATTGAAAACTCTAATTACTTGTTTCCTGTGGTAAGAGAGACCTACATCTTGATGTATTCGGAACACAACGTTCCATTATCCCATGGTGTCCAGTCCTGATTGCTTCTCAGCGACGATCTTGATCTTTGTGTGTTCTTTGATAGAAATATGTTGCAAATGATTAAGCACTTAAACCTTTATTCCATGTATGCGTATGCGTATGTCAACTCTATGCATTATGCTTATAGCTATTTAACTTACAGAGTAGTACCACAGAAAGATGTTTCAAGCATAGAACTAAATCATCTGGCAAATAATGCAACTGTACATGTGCTGTGTGGCCGTGTGGAAACCAAGTGGCCCCTATTGATCCATCATTTGTTGAATTAAATGAACCATTATTTATGAACTTCTGGAATCTCGGTTTCTCGATGACACCATTATTTCTTAACCCAATTGAATTACGGTAAAAAGCCCAGATACGTCATTATGAATCATTGACATTTTATGGTCATATGCATTTCTTTTTGTTCACAGGCTCACTTGCTCGGGATTATACTATGTTGTTGTTTTCGGCTTAAAGAATCTCTCCGGAGACTTCTACCTCAACCTGTTGCTGACGACGCTCACTGAATTCCCAGTAACACCTTGTGTCCTACTTATCGCGGTGTGAGTGTGCCAGTGCCATGATGACTGGAATGTTATTTCAAATTTTCCGGGCTTGTTTGTCTTTTACCAGCAGACAGTTATCGGTAACTCTTCAATTATTAGAGTTACAATCAACTGAGGCCTTTGAAAGTGGAGATTTGCCAGTTAGGTCTTTATAATTTTGGTACCAATAGTATGAAAAGTGATACAAGATTAAAAGCCATAGTTGTTGTAAGCCTTCACTAGCCACTGAGATTTGGTTTAGTCTTTAATAGTTCATGCCTAAGTAAATGGACCAGGTGGTCAAGCTCATGTCATCATATTCCAATAGGTGGATTGAGTTATTTGAAGATTCGAGTATTTATATAATACTGGTGAATCAGGCGTTAAACAATAAACAATTATCAATGGTGTTAGTTCAGTTCATGCACATGGATGTGCACGGCAATGTAGTTCGTCTGACAAAAGGAATCCAGTGGCTCTCATGGTTTCCGTTCTTACTAATTTCTTTGTTACAGATTTCGAAGGCGGGTTGGGATCGCAGCGTGTTTGTTCGTAACTGCTATTCTTTGCTTTGGACTGGCTGTATCTACAAGATTAGGTAGTAGTAGTAGTAGTAGTAGTAGTAGTAGTAGTAGTAGTAGCATGTAGTGAAGTAGTTCTAGTACTAAAGTAGTCAGTGTGAATGTCTTCTGCAAGAAAGGTATGCGCAGTATCAAAGTAATATGATCTTAGAAGCTATTTCTTGCATGGATATTTACCTATTTGAATTTATGCAAACGCATTTCTCTTTAGCGCCTGCGGAGGAGAAAGGAAATTACGTCAACGCATGCGCGTTAACTGCCAAATTTACAATTTCCGTTGGATGGATAGTTGCCCATACTTTGGGTACAGAACAATTCCCGACAGTCATCAGGTAAACAATGTGTCCAACGCGAAAGTAACAGGCACCCAGTGCTTTATTTCATTGGTTGGTTGGTGTTCTTAGAGCTATATGGCGCAAAGACAGTCGAGTCTGAGCCAGACAATCCAATGATCAACAGCAATATATGCAATAGAGATACGGTACGGTGCAAACCACGTCAGCGAGCCTGACCACCCGGTCTAGTCAGTCGATAAGCGTAGGTTGTTGAAGACAAATTCTAGCCCGGATCTTCACCAGTATTACTTGGAGGAGTCAGAGTACCTGAGTTCACTTATCCGTGTTAAAGGTCACATGCAATAAAACACAACTTTGCAGATTCTGATACCTTTCGCTATACACTTACCGAAACAATACACCAAAAATGGCAATTCAACCTATAAAGTTGAGGAAACGCGATGAAAAAAAAAGCCGCGAAATCGGAGTTCAAAGTATTCTCTAAATTTCCCCCATCGCTGGGAGAAAAAATGGTTCAACAGCTGTGCTGCGTTGCGCCCATAACGCATGCGCAGTGAATAGGTTCGCGGGGCTTGAAACAGTATGTATGCCCAGAAAATGAGGTCGTGAGCAGTATGCAATCTTGGCAATCTTGTTTACACATAGAAGTAAATAATCTACTCGTTACATAAAAAGAACCCATGTTGAAAGCTCAATGTCTGGTTTATTGACACCTATATGTCTGCCTGTCTGTCTGCTAAAGACAATATACAACACATAGCTTCATTCATTGACCACATGCAATTTGAACTTAACACCTATCAGGTTATACGCCATAAACAAAATATATTGATTTATGACTCGTGCACTCGAGTCCTGTCTTTGCCACATTATGTAATTAGGCAGGTGTGATACATGTACACATGACAAACAAACTACATCCATTTTTTTCGGAAGACTGAATCTGACGGAAACTGGTGCAATCTCATTAGTTTCAAGTCCTGCTTTGTACGTGGGCAAATGACAGTTTCCACCCACGCAGTAGTTCACCATCTCTACAGAGATGACTTTTGACAGGGATAACATCTATATAGGCTCCCTGCTTATGATTGGATCGAACGTAAGTTCAGAGAACATGCATTTACAAAACCCAACATCTCTATATGCATTCATTATGGATAACAACTTCTTCTAGTGTGTATGATTTTGTTTAGTAACGGTATACGAATCGATACTGAATTGAACGCATCACATGCAAAAAAAAGCAGTTGTTATCCACAAAGAATCTTACATTCATGTGACTCGACATACTTCTAAACTGCCCATCAAACAGATCATTTCTCTGTACACACAATGAGCCCTCAGTGTATCAGCAAATGAAACAGCCAATCGAAAGCCGTCGTTACACTTGAGTGCACACCCACCCGCTATGACCCTCCCTCCGTTTCGAGGGAAGTAAACCCAAGTAGAAAATATTCCACTTTTGAATCGCGATTGTACGCTTATAATTTTGTTTATTTGCTTTTTTTAGTTTTGCAGCAATGTATATTATATGTCATTAATGAGTGATAATTGTGTTTTAATTATGTTTGATTTTTGGGTTGCATGTGACCATTAAAGTAAGACACGCAACAAAGCTTGCGTTAATCATGCTTTTTCTGACATATTTCGGGTATGCTTGAAGTAATCTTCAATGCGTCATTAGAACTCATTCACATTCACACGTTACAAACAATAAAGGAATATCTTTCTATAAATTAATTCGCAAAACAGGAATAATTGTGTTAATTAAATATAAATATTACATTACAAATATCATTTAAACCTTATCGATGTGTGTGTGTGTGTGTGTGTGTGTGTGTGTGTGTGTGTGTGTGTGTGTGTGCGTGTGTGTGTGTGATTAATGTGAATAACAGTTGTATATTTCATTATTGTTTATCAAGAAACCTGGCCTTTGGTGCTCAGAATTCGGGTGGAAGGATCGGTGCTATTCTTGCAGGTCAAATTCTGTCTCTCGTGAGTATCTAGACTTTTTTATTGACTACACCCTGCGGTTGATTAGTTTGACTAGGAGTACCTAAGTGGAACACCTGCTGGTTAAATTACTACTCTTGTGTCTACACACATATTCTCTTCTATTACCAAGAATCATGGTCAGAACGCGATCTACACGTCAGCAGGATGCATAGTATATGCTTCTTAACTTGTCTGATTTCTAATGGTACCAATTTCAATACTCCAGAAATGTCTATGTAAAATAGAAAACACCTCAATCTCATACGTAGTATTAAAAACATCAGCCAAAACATGCTTTACTGAGTTTCGACAGTCGTACTTCCCTCTGCGAGAACCATCGTCGTTGTTATAAAGGCTACATATTAATACCATCGTACTATAGCAAAGCGAAATTAGTATTATATCTGAACTTTGCTCTTTATGTTCATCCTTTGAATTTTTCAGAGCATAAATAGTGACCTCATGCTGCCATACATAGCTTTGGGAGTCTTGGTTTCCCTCGCTGGTGTTGCTACCTTCGGACTTGAAGAGACAAGTGGCAAAGCCTTGGAAGACACATTGCATTCTTCTGTATGGCAGACTAATGAAAAAGGACACCTACTCCAAAGAGGCAGATCTAAAGATCCATGTGCTAACGGAAAATGACTTTCTTGATGATTCGGTCATTCATAGAAGAATGGGAAAACATTGCGAACAAATAGGATATTCAGCTGGCTCAATGGACCGTTTGCATCTATTTTTCACCTGTACACTGCACTTTCAGTTTTTCCCTCGCTTTAACGAAGCATGAAGTAAACCTTTCGCATAAATGGCAAAGAAACAGTAATACTAAGAATGCTCTCATATCCACGCACATTCTCTGCTCACGGCGCAACGTACATTACTATCTCCGGTCATAGGACACTATGCTACTTTCTGATATTGTCAACTCCCCGGGGATCATGCAACTCCCCAGCATACATCACTATTTGACAGCCACCGCATTTTTAAGATAAAGGATGAAAGCATGGGACAATGAAATATTAAACCACGAACGTCCAGACAATATAAATACTGTAAATGGGTGACGTGCTGGGCGTACAATTAATACTGTGACAATACGAATAAGTCTCTGACTCGCAAGTCCGATGACGATATTGAACACTGTACCGTGACAGGTCTTTGTCCTCAAACATGCATAACTGTACAGCGTAGATCTGACATTTCATTCTGGTATACCTTATACTTACTATGAACTCTTTATATCTTAAATGTGATAACAATATTGATAAATACCCCTCAAGCCCTTGATGTTTGTATGTGAATAACTTATGAGAGCCAATACATACTGTCAGTGGTTAATGGTTGCGTTTCATCTTATCAAGCAATAGTTGGCATTTGGGCGATACAATGTGCATCCATGCAATCCAGAGCCTAGATTTTTTAAGCACTCTCAGGGCTAAGGTAGTCGTAATTTAATGTTAATGTGCGGTGCTTACAACTATCTTAATACAAATAGGGCATAATAGACCCAGCATGATATTTGAAGGAAGTTGTATTGCAAACACAAAGGGAAACATTTTCTTCCAAATTCGCATGTTAAACATTAATGCAAGAGGAGACTGAAACGGTCTCGTCTAACTACCATCTTAAGAACACCTGAAACAATCTGCATATATTAGTCAATACTTTCCGCGCTTATACGATGCATTTGAACCAAACATACATACACGTTGCATAATTCTCCTGGCATTTGTGTTGATGGAAATGGACAAGAACTGGCTGCCACGATGGCAGGATGTCATGGTGTTAGTTTGAGACGAAGGAAACTCTCTTTCGTAGTCCACAAGAAGTATCATCCAGTGAGTGAGTTTGCCGTATGTCGCTTTTAGCAATATTCCAGCAATATCGCAGCGGGCGACACCAGAAATGGCCTTCAAACGTTGTATCCACGTGGGAAATCGAACTTAAGGCTTCGGCGTGGTGAGCGAATAGTCTAACCACTAGGCTACACCATCGCCCCTCAAGAAGCATCAAGTATTGCTTGTCCGATTGTACCTGAGACAGAAAATCACTGCCCAGCTTCCAAAGACCAATAATTTGGACAAACATCGGAATAATGCAAATCATATTCTAGTAACGTTGTGGGAAAAAGACATTCAAAGACGTGATGTTCAAACGAAGAATCAGGAATTCAGAGAATAGAACTCCAAACCCTATGTCCGTGATCGTTTACATTTACCAGTAAACATATGAGTACAAGACTCCTCGTAATAGAATGTTTTGGGGCACTTTTGCACTCATATATTTGAGATCCTCGTGTTAAAACGTATGATGAAATGAAACATTCCATAGTCTGCTTTAACCAAAGAAGCAGGGCGTAATAAGTGTCACATCAAATTGGCAAATGCGAAGAATGAAATGCAGACTGTATAAACCAGTAATAGATCGAGTTTATGTGCAATGTGTTGAAAAGAGCATTGATTCTCTTCAGTGTACTTAACTAGAAAGAAGTCGGCTACCTGAAAAGTGAAACAAAGGTCTTTTTCTTTGCCTTCAGTACCAGTCACTTAAGCTGGCAATCTGTAATTTGGGACGACAACGTAAATATGACATGACATGTGGTTTATTAAATGTATTTAAAGGTCCAGCTTCTTGCCAGTGGATGCCCGGCACGTAAAAAAACGGTATCATATTATAATCTGGCAATGCGATTCTTTTTGTTTCTGACTTCTCCATGCTTGTCGTTTTGCCTCAGAGGTGCATACATGGTACGAGTACCAGCTTGGCGTCTAAGGTTCGGTACCTCCGTGTCGGTTGGGTACAAAGGGTATTCGAGCATGCTGTCGTGGCAACAACCCTGTGGTGTCCTAGTGTCTCAGGGATGGGCAACACTCCACGGACAGTTCGTTTCGCTGCCTATTTAGCGTGTAGAGGTGACAAGGGCCCTTGCAGCTACCTCGATGATTAGGATAGTTACATACACTTAGAAGGCATACAGAAGCTGCCATTCAAGAATAAGACGTTATGGATGTCATTAGCTGAGCTGAGATTATGTTGTCTTATACTTAAATAATTGTCCTCCAACACTATTGTAACATCATGGTATTGCACAAGTTGAAAGTGGGTGAATGTTCAGTGGGACAGGTTAATTAGCATTCTGAGACACGTCGGCACGTGAGTGAGCAATATCCGAGCCGTTCTTACAATACTCTTGTAGAAGATTCTGCTCTACTGTGCCCGGATCACCAGTAAGAGTATAGATTTTTTCCGTATCTACAGCTGGAACATCCGTTCAAGTCCGTTTGAACGTACCTTTACGAACGTGCCACGTACAATCAACGAATTTTCCAATACATGCAGATCAATTTGGGGAGATAATGTGAGTATTTAAATTTGTTCACAAACATAAGTTTTTTTATTTTTTTTTTAATTGGTACCCAAGACAAAAATAATACAGATACACAAGTGCAAGGCTGTAATACATACAGTTTAAAGTAATGCAGCTGCATAAAATACAGGTGACCGATTATTGTAATGATATTTTTATAAACATGCATGAGGCATTAATTAGACGATGTATAGATACTGTCAAGTACAAATCAATACAGTATGAGTACTGGGGCAAGTAAGCTCCATTTATGGTGGAAGTTGTTTATTCTATTACTTTTTTGGATATATGATAAGGTTTGAGCCACCTGACATTCCCAGCGAACACAACGCAAACTCTCATTTACATCTTTGCACAAACAACACAGACCGTTGTCAACTTTTTTTTCATTCTGACCAATTCCATTTTTGTGTAAATAACGCCTTGTAGATTTCGTAACGGTTACGAATTTACCGTGACAAACTATGTCCCCCCCCCCCCCCTCTTGTGAACCAGCATAACAGAACAAAGACAAGTTTAAAATTTTCTGATAATGTATTAAGGCAATGATGTGAGCAAGTTATACAAAGTCACAAGTCAATATCACAATATCGATTGCAAATACAATTCAAGTGAGACAAAAGCTAAGGCAATGGGTCACAAAATATAATATAGCAAACTCACCAAAGTCGTAGTACGAGGGAGAAACAGTTATGTAGAATGAAAACATAGCGAGCGATCTGACAGCAGTTTCAGGCGTTGACGGATATGTTGGGGATGTAACTCCAGTGAATCTGTATCGCTCTCAACACGGCAACTAGCCTTCATATATACTTGAAGTCGTTTCCCGAAAGTACGAGCACTTACTGCCATCACCAAAACTGCAGAATGCACTGGAAACAGTCTCCCGGAAGTAAACAAACAGGAAGTCAAGGGCAGAAAATTCCCGGACAAGCCTGCTGCCAAAATCCAAAAAATTCGGATCATTATAATTATTATTCAAAACGCTAAACATTGTGACCCAATAATAATTATTACTTAATTAACAACAAAATATACAGAAAATACACACTCGTAACAAAATCTATACTGAAAGTCTTGGAGTAAAGTGATAGTGCTCCAGTTTATAAGTAATGGGCTGTCTTTACTTGATTTTAGAATACTGGTGATGACTTTTAATGCTTGAAGGCATTTCATTCTTTTCTGATACATTTCTAACGAATCTATAAATCCATACTTGTAATTCCTTCAAACAAAAAAAAAAAAAAGATTTCGGTCAAGACATTCATATTGATGAATCTGCCTCCATTATCATACAAAATGGGGTTTGCAGTCCATCATAGCACCATTGAGATTTAATTCTAGAGTGTTACCGTACTTATTAATAATGATGTTGATCTCAAGATACATAGGACCCTAATAGATAACAATGGCAATTATGTTATCGCTGATATTTCAAAAGAAGACATAAGATTAACACTAACTAATTTCTATGGACCTAATTATGATGATCCTCAATTTTGCATCAGTCTGTTTGATAATATATATCTTAAAATTTGAAAATGATTCATTGGCAGTAGTTGGAGACTGGAACCTAGTGCTGGATCCCACAACTAATCTTGAGAATTGTAAGCATGTGGACAATACAAAATCGAGAAATATTGCAGTAGAATTTATTGAAACTGATTGACATTTAAAGAAAGTTAAATGATACATCGAAAAAACATACCTGGTGGAAAAAAACCAAGACAACAAACCAGACTTGATTTCTTTATTGTATCAGAAGACATTTTCAATATTTCGTTGTTACTGAGGTGACATACCAGATAGTGGTAGACATGTAAACTCTTCAGAAATACAAAAAACGCTCAGATATTTTCAACAGTTCCTCTGGATGTGTGTTAACAGCAGCCGTCATTAAAACAATTCATAGGTTGGAATCCCGTTATTCATTGCGCGTTTGTACACGTGTATCATAAACAAATCAAAACGACGCGTGAAAAGAGCATGCAAAAAACGCTTTCCAAGTACGACATGTGCAATATGTCCGAGTAGAGATGCCAAGACTGGAGAAGCACGGGGAGCCCCAGTCCTCCTTTGCAAGACACAGCATTACCACAACAGCACCATATCGCAATCATGGCACTCCTGGTCTGGACACATTCATCTAGGTCTGTCATCAATGTCTTTCATTTGCTACACCAACAGACACTGCAACACAATTGGGAATTCGAATATATCTACCAAATGTTAAACCTGTCCTGATACGACCACACCAACAACGACATGTTCAATGATTCGACAGAGTACTGTCATGGAATCTGGGGAACTGGCGACGCTTTTTTTTCAATGATGAATCGAGTTTCCTCCAGTATTGATGGGATGGGAGACAACTCGTCTATCGACGTGGACACGAACGTTCTGTGCCACATTGCGTTCGACATGTCGAGAGATTGGGTAGAAATACGCCATAGTGTTGGGATTTGTCCTAAACGGATGTATCGAACCGAATATCGTGGTAATTCGAGGCAATCTTACATCAAACAGCTACATCAACCAGCTCCTCACACTTTTAACAACCAGAGGGAGCTGTTTCAACGCAACAAACCGCGACCCCAGACAGCTCGCGTAACAAATGCCCATTGTACCAATGCGAACGTCAGTGTCCTTCCCTTGCCTTCCAAATCGCCTGATCTTAATTAGATCGAGCATCACTGGGACGTGATCGACACGTCGCTACCGTCTTCTTGTAGACTTGCCGACGTGTTACAGGAGGAATGATGAAGAATTCTCCAAGCAAACATCCGACGGCTTGTGCAATCCCAAGGCAGCGTCGCGCAGTGACGGCTGAAATGGTTGGTGTCACCGTGCATTGACCTTGTTACAATGAATAATTTGTCGTAGAAAATGGTATAGGAACTCCCCTCAGAACTAGCAAAGTATAACACTTACAAGTCTTGAATATTCAATTATATGTATTCAGAAAGCAAGATCAAGGTACAAAGATTCACAATAGAGATTTCATGTACAATGCAAATGAGTCAAATATAAAGTAATGGGGCACAAATGTAATATCAACTCAATTTAGAATTTTCTCGTGGTCTCCCGCACAACTAATCAAAACACACACTCAAAGGGAGGTAACTCTAAAGCGATATCTTAAAGCCTGCTGCCGAAGTACGAAAAGCATTGAACAGTTATGATACGAAATGTGACCAAAAATAATTATCACTCAAAACTTTAAACATTGTGACCCAAATAATAATTATTGCAGAAAATACACTATCGTAACAACCTGAACGCCCTCTTGTGTCCACACATTTTCAGTGACCGAACTGAATTAACTGTGTTGATGCTTAATGGACCTATTTACACGTAAATATGTTTAATGCATTTCCTTATTTGGGCCTGTGCGTTTCTTTTTTTAAGAGTTTATATATATCCCTGTGGCTGAATCGACTGTAGTGTGTATTGATTACTTTCATGGTAGCGTTGCCTGTATATTTATCAAAACAATTAATCGACAAAACAAATACGCTCATTGCGCATATCATGTCAGGTTTCTATTCACCACAAATAAACTTCAGCTATCGTTGTCAATCCAGTCATGTACTACAGACAACTTCATTCGTTGCGAGATCTTCTGAACTGAAACGATGTCTTGTAAGAATCGTTAATCCTTACGGAAAAAACCGTAACCGAAACCGGTGTGGAATTGATCTCAGCACAACCAATGCTAGTCGTAAGAGATGACTAACGAGATCGGGCGGTTAGGCTTACTGACCTGCATTGAACGATGCTCATGATGTTGATCATTGGCTAGTATGGCCTAAACATATTATTTACGGACTGCTGAAATAAAGCTGGAATTATGCTGAGTGCGGCTTAAAACACCAAACAAACCAACCTTACGTAAAATCCACGTTTTAAAGAAATAACAATTCTTGCCCTTTGTGCACGGATGTTTGTAGAATTCACCTACAAAGGCAGTCCCACATTCGCTCAGTACGTGAAAGGCATGCATTTGGAAACTCTCATTGACGACCTTGGAGGATTTGGTGCGTACCAACTGATTCTGGTCCCGATATTGGCGTTATCCACGCTGGTACTTGCCCCTACCATGTTGATGATGGCATTTGCTGGCGTGGAACCTGACTGGTGGTGTGCGTCACAAGATCTACAATCCAGGCCGTGGAACATGAGCTATGCGAACGAGAGTTACCAAAATTGTTTTTGGAACGGAACATGTGAAAGGAAGTTCAGTGATTCCATGGAGACGGTTGTCACAGAGGTAAATATGTGAAAACTGTTGGGTTTTTTTGTTTGTTTGTTTTGCTTGTTTGTATTTTTTTAGTTTTTTTTGCTTACCCTGTAAAAGGCAAATAATACGTATGACAACATCTTGTTTATTGTATGTCACGATGTTTCTGGTCTATTCCTTGCCACTTCGTACATTGATACAAACAAGATACATAAATGAGTATATATACTAAATTGTAAAAGAAGAGCTAGTGTTGAGTGGTGTATGCAAGAACGATGTGATGAAAGGGTGAGATTTATAGACTATGGATCTATGCCCAGAAACGTTGTGGTATCAGTTCATCTGCCGGAGAGACAAGGAATGGCCCATAAAACGTTGTGACATCAATAAACAATAAGTTGCCACCCAAATAATATGCCTTTTACTTCAATACCAACTTTTAAATGCCTCTAAAAACCCAGAAGAAAATGAGAATCCCACAGCAATGAATGAACGAGCGAGTTGGTTTTGATAAGGGTATGGTCCCAACACACCGGAATAATTACGGGTGCGCATCGGGATTCGAGCCTACAGCTGAATGTTTCGAGCGTACCAAAAGGTAAATATGTCTTGCAGAAGCTCTAATATCAAATATACTGACTGTTAAGATTTCATTTTAAGCTTTGCTATTCAGAATCAAAGGCCTCCAGCTCTGAGGACATGAATATATACTACAAACAAAAAGTATGGGAACACCTTAAACTTTGACAGTCATTACTTTTTACGGTAAATTCTTTCTGTATGCTTCATGGACACTTTAAACGACATTATGGAACATGCATTGGAGCAACTTATTCGTTGTGTTTGATTGAAATGAAACATTGTCCAAAACAGAGAAAATCACGGGTGCTGAAACACACCAGCACCATGTTTGATTCAAATACCCAAACACAACAGTCTAGTACATGTGGAAGACGGACCTCCCACATCCACATGAATTGTTTCAAAAAAAACTTGGCAAAAGGTGACAAACACTATACAAATGGCATGAAATAATAAAATGCACTTCGTCTTCCACTGCTAATGCACTTTCATCGGACATCATCGGTGAAATGATTACACACTAAGTGCAGCATTACATATGCCTTTGCACTTTTGCCTAATTTCAGTGGAACTTGGTCTGTCAGATGAGCTGGATCAGCAATGCAATGATATCCATTCAAATGGTCGGTGTGCTGGTTGGCACAATGATAGCTGGCTATTGTGCAGACGCATATGGTCGGAAGAAGGTTTTCTACATTGGACTTCTTCTTATCTTCGTTGGAAATACAGCTTCGGCCTTCTCTGTTTCCTGGATCATGTTTACAGTTTTACGAGCGGTTCTTGGCATTGCCTGTAGCTTTATATTAAGTACAGTATACCTCTACCAGATCGAGTTTGTTGGGAAGAAATGGCGAGCATTTGTTTCATCTCTTCCATCGTGGCCGGTGTCGATCATGATATTCAGCCTCATGGCGAAATGGCTGCACCATTGGAAATGGCTGCATCTCTCAATGGCAGTTTTGACAGTTCCCATCCTCCTTACTTGGTTGTAAGTAAAAATATGTTATTATATGTAAAATGTTGATTGAGCTTAGTTTTAAGAGGCTTTAAGTAATATTACAGCAATATCACGGCAAGGATGATAAATGACTTTCACACATTGTGGAATCGAAACCAGGTTTTCCGGCGTGAAGAGCGTATGATTACCCACAAGATTCCTATATATTCAAATCATGTATCAAATCGCACAAAAATTACAAAAGTTATCACTCTTCTTTGCCCACCTAATAAAATCTTTAACCATTGAACCGAAGAAGGTCTCTCAGAAATATCGTGCAAGTCCTGTGATTTCGCACCATGTTACTACTGAGATCTTACTTATGCCGTGAGACAGTTGTTCGATTCAAATTATACCATTTCATTACAAAAGTAAAAAAACCCACCGTGTTTGATCACATGACACATGTCACAATGAATTTGATACTTTTATTTTGTCATATCGATTAAAGTAAAACAATGGGATTAGCTTTAAACATTTTTTAGATTAAGCTTTAAATCTTTCCTAAACTCGTGGCTTATGTTTTTGCAAAGCTTTGTTCCAGAATCCCTCCGTTGGCTGGCGGTAAAGGGCCGAGTTAAGGAGGCGAGGCGTGTTATCATCAAGATGGCGGCCTACAACAAGAAACCAGTTCCTGATACTTCAATACTTGATCTGATCGCGGAGGAGGAGAAGGCAGAGGGGAACAAAGCCAACTCCTACTCCTATAAAGATTTGCTGAAGACAAGGAAACTAACTCGGAAAACAATATTTTCGTGCTATATCTGGTAGGTTGATCAGATTATGAATTATACTGTCTGTGATTCACTGAAAATGCGTTTCGTTATGATATTTAAGTAATCCCTGAATGTGACTTTGTTAGGAATAGTAATGTGTACCATCATCAAATGATACTCCAGACGAAATACACTGGTATTTGCATGGTTAAGTGAATACCGCAGCTTAGCAGTATGTCGTCAGGTCACTTCTTGTGGCTGAATATATACTAAATTAGAATCGGAAAAAGAAAACGGATACAATTCAAAATCTCGCGCGTCCCAAACCTTGAAATACGCATATCCCAGCTTGCACACGTTTTCAGAAGGCTGCAGATGGGGAAGTTCATTCAGCAAATTTACATTGAGGAAACTCATCACAACGTCGTAACAACCTTTCCGATACTTTAGTGTCACGATGGAGTGCATGAGATGATTTTTCAGTCTTCTCAGCTAAAGCTTCAGAAAACACACGACCAAAACAACTGCTGGGAAAACTGTTCGAATATTATCGTGAAATATGCCGTCAGACAATAAAATATGTCAGCATTAAAAACATTGACCCTGTGGTTGTTTTGGGACGTAATCATGACGTGTCACAAAGTCAAGCCACGCCTTTGTGACAACGAAACAACGAAAGCATAACGTTGTGTGAGCGTGAAATTGTTAGCTGGGATCAATTTCTTACTTGTATGCGCACGAAATATTTCTTTCGGTCAAACATAGTTGTATTCCCATGAATTCCTTTAAAACATAAACCTCATCGTAATGATATATCAAACTAACATGAAGTTTCGACTCAGTTATTATGTTTTCATGGATCATTTCAAAGCATGTTAGTACAATGAACCAATGAGCACCCGACATGCCAGCTTGTAACTGACCGACATGCTGGAACAACGAATGCATAAATTAGTATGAACGCATACTGTAGCAGTCACAGTACACAACTGTACAATTATGCAACATATGCCATAAGGCTGCGATCGTGATGATTAGAAGACATGTAGGAGAGATATTTTTGCAATGATATAAATTAAAGAGGTATTTTTCGAAGACAGTTGCTGTCACTGATCATTTTCATCATTGTTATAAGCGTATTTACATGACACTATAGTCCATCCCAGCTACATGCATGCTCAAAACGCTTTGTTTTCCCCCAAGCATTCATTGTATTGTCAACCTGGGGATCAAACAAATCTTGCCGCCACGGGGCGCACCAAGCTAATGTGATTTTCCCAACCTCACACACTTATGATGTGGTTATTGACTGTAAATGTCCCTGAAATGAGAATAATTTACAGGAGAAATTCATTTTCCCCCAGGTTTTCTTGCTCAGTCGTGTACTATGCCATTAGCTTTGGGTTGAAGAATCTGTCAGGTGATTTCTACCTCAACATGCTCCTTATGGCCCTGACTGAGTTGCCAGTAACGCCTTGCATCGTCCTCGTCACGTCTCTGTGAGTCTGCATCAAAGAGTTTGTGTAATGCTTTCCTCTGTCTTTTCCAGAAATGTGTTGCAAATGAAAAAGCAAAGACATTTCCGAAACTAAGGTTATTGATACACCGACCAAACACAATTGATGTTAAAGTGTTTATAAACTGTTTCCAGAGTGCGAGCAATATCTTTGGAAAGTGGTAAAAACTTCACTAAAAATATCAATGAGAAGGGAAAGACGTGGACAATGAGAAATACAGCTAATCATTGATTAAATTACAACAGGCATGCAAACAAGTTTGTCAACATCATAGCCATTTTAGAAACATGAAAAATGTATCCTGGAATCGAATGAACTGAATTCGGTTCGACTCTGTGACGCCAATCTTTCTTAACGAGGTCTCTGGTGAGTCTTTTTTTTTGTCCATTTACCTGATTCATTTCGTTACAATGTATCCCTCCAAACCGGATTCCACGAAAACCTGATGGACAAAGATGCAAAAACGTCATCACATTGAAATATGAATTTCCCTGTTCAAATAAAATCATTTTTCATCCATTCCACACTGAAAAACATTCTTGGATCCATGTTCAGATTCGGAAGGCGCATTTGTGGCTCCGTGGCGTTCCTTCTAACGGCCGCAGGATGCTTTGGCCTGGCGATATCGACACGGTTAGGTGAGTCTGTGACTTAAATACATATTCCTGTAAAACAAACGGTCGACCAAGTGAGACAAAGGTGTGCTGCAACACTGCAGTGACAAAACACATACACACACAGACACACAGACACACAGACAGACACACAGACAGACACACGCACACACACACACACACACGATTTCGCCAGGTGCATAAGCTATGCGCATTTAAAGACCAAGAAATAGTTCAAATACATGCACAGAAAACGTCGCTTCTTTAAGAACCAGTCGCTGCTTTGTCCCACAGCTCCGGAGGAGGATAAAGGGAACTATATCAACGCATGCGCACTGATGGCCAAGTGTGCAACATTTCTGGGATGGCTGGTTATACAGGCTTTGTGTGTAGAACAGTATCCAACTGTTATCAGGTATGAGATGTCGTCCTGGAGCAAATTCATGTTCTCCGTTAACACCTGGTGTCATCACTCATGTTCAGCGGTACGTTCATGTTCTCCGTTAACACCTGGCGTCATCACTTATGTTCAGCGGCACATTCATGTTCTCCGTTAACACCTGGCGTCATCACTTATGTTCAGCGGCACATTCATGTTCTCCGTTAACACCTGGTGTCATCACTTATCAGCGGCATATTCATGTTCTATTCACATCTCTTTTACTTTTGCGCCCTTGTCGGACATTCGCGATTAATTATTTGTTGGACGTTATATTTTTGCAACAGAAGCAATATTTTGCATTAATATTTATCTTCTTGCCCACAGTGATATACAAGTGTCATGGCGTGGAGTGCACCATCAACATCGCTAGGGAACGTTTGCAGAAATCAAAATGTCCGCCTCGCAAAATTGATGCTTATGACCATTTTGTTGCATATAGTACAATTCTTAATGTGAATATTTATAATGCCTCGGTGCACCGCGTCACATCAAAGACAGATTAAATCAAAACGAAAAGCATTCATGGGTAAAAAATATCCATATTTTAAAGAACAACAAACTGTTTATATTAATTAGTATGGGAGAACGTGTTTGAAACGTCACCGCCAGTATATTGGTATCAGTGAATTTTCTGCCGAAAAATATTCTATTGACTTGCCCAAAGAAAAGCTGGTGATGATAACTATTTGAATGGTCCTCTTGAAAGGGTAAATGATGTAAAGGGTGTGACACTTCTTTGACACTCACATCCGTTTCTCAAGATTTGAATGAAAATTTATTTATGTCGTAATATAGCAATTTATGTAGACTGCTTCTCATCACTTATGTTTACTTCAAAACATTAATGTTTTAGGGATGGGACGGGTCCAAATTTTCTACCCGAGTAAACCACTCCCAATTACCCTATCCTACCCGGATATACCTTGTGGTAATCTCTGACATCAAATTTGCAAGAAATGACAATAGATTCTTCAGCACGGAGGCTAAAATGTCGAGTTTTCCTGCATCTTAAACATGCATTTTTTTCAAAAGATATGGCTGTATGTCTAAATCTTCAACGACAATATTACCGTTTAATCGTGAAAGAATAACATATTACGGGTACCCGGGGCCAAGTCATTACCCACCCGTCCCGGGTGTCCGAGTTACCCGTCACAGCCCTAGAATATTTCAAATGTGTGTGGAGTGTATTTTCCATGCTTTATCCCCCATTCATTGGTATGGCAGCCACTTGAGAAAGTCACCACTATTGTTTATCCGTTAAGATCAGGATACCCCTGATGATAAGAGACGACTGACGGCATCGGGTGGTCATGATACATGCTATCGTATCCCAAATGCGTATTCAATGCTCATGATGTTGATCAGTGGATTGTCTTGTCCAGATCTGGTTATTTACAGACCAACTCCATGTAGCTGGAATATTGCAGAGTGAAGTGTTACACACCAGACAAGCACCACGCCACTAATGCGCCAAGAGACACCAGCGTATAACCAAACACATTTCTACTTCCAAGATTATCACACCTTACGAAATGTACAGTCACAGAAAACAGTATTATCCCACTAACTATTATTTATTTTTGTGTGCTCAAAGGAATTTGGGATACGCTGCTATGAATTGCGGTGCACGAATTGGCGGTATACTCGCAGGTCAAGTCTTGACTCTGGTGAGTGGCTCCATGGCATTCAGTTTTCATGAGCACATAAAAGTAGATATGTTCCATTTCTAGTCGCTCGTTCTGTAATTTCTTGAGAGTGAGTATTATCATCTACAACGCAAGCACTGCGTGAAGTAAAGAAGTGTTGACGTGAAAGTAAAATTTGGTACTCCGTCAGCCTGTTGCATGTGGTTCTGTCTTTAACTGACATCAATCCAAGAACACACGAAGCAGTCATCATGTCTGTCTACAGCCGATTACGCAGATGCACAAATCGAATATGGTTGTTTGTAGCATAGACACATCTTTGATCAATCTTCACACCTAACTCTGTTATTTGTATTAATATCTTCACACACGTCTGGAATTTGTGTCTTTTTAATCAGTATAACTACGGATGCATATATTTTGAACAGTTGAAATGAATGCAACACCCATATTGTTATGTACATATCGACATCGTGTATGTTTAACAGATACTTATCTCATGTCATTTCAGGGTGGAAATAAGGATCTGATGGTGCCATTCATTGCACTGGGAATCATTGTGTTCCTCACAGTGCTTGCTACACTGGGGCTTGATGAAACAAGGGGAAAAGCTTTAGAGGACACCATGAAAACCTTTACATCGGGGATGACTGAGCAAGAGAAGGTGCTCATAGTGGAAGAACAACCGGCATCCACACGTCCTTACGATAACCAGACTGGCATGCATGCCGAACACACTGGGGACTAAAACTGAAAAAAAAAAACGCTAAGTTTTTGCGTAAGCACAAAATACATGTATTCTTTCGTGTACATATTCAATACCGTATGATTAAAAATTGATTAGAATTCTTTATTGACAACTGACTATTTCTATACAAAAGTATCAACACATGCATTCTGATTTTTTTAGCAATATGGAATCGAGAATCTTGATTTAAACATACATTATTAGCCATACTGGCGAGGAGATTCTGTGTGATATCTCTGTATATTTGCACACTGTGCTATTTAGTGATTCTCGGTTATGACTGGTCGATCGTATATTTGTACATTTTCATTAGATGCCGGAACTACTTTTACATCACAACGTTCCTCCATAATACTTCATCGATTCATTGATGAATTCGCCGTGTTGTAATCGTTCAATAAAACTGAAATTAATCATTACAAATGTGTGTGGTTAATGATATCGCCATCAAATCATTTTGGAAACTATCGAATTGTATTGTGTTCCATGACGTTTTGTGGTTAGTATGCGACTAATTATAGGTTTCATCCGTACATGAATACAGCATTTACATATGTAAACCTTTGAATATGTGAAAGTCACATCGCCGTAAAAGCCATGTTTAAAATCGGATCGGAATTCTGAGTCCATTTCTTAGAGTCAATTTGTAATAATAATTGTGCCTGGGTTCTACGGAAGCACAACCCTTCTGACCACCGGGTAATGCAGAAGGCTGTAGTATTGGGGAGCCTTCATATTCTCCGGAAAGTTCTTTGAGGGTTTGACTAGGCAGTGTTTCCTGGGAGACGTCCAATGCGCTGTCTGGGCTGAGTGTAGCGCTGATGATGAGCCTTACAGGCCTGACTGTACCAGAATCACCCGAACACTCGCTGCTGCATTTCTATCTTAATCTGTAAAACATGGTAACAACGGATCGTCTTTCATCCATGGCACGACAATGAACGTATCCAGGGCATCGTGGAAAATGAAAGTATTAAACTTCTTTGGAACAGGCCCATATACAGCCTCAGAAGAGCTCCAGCTAACAAACCTGATCCTGTCCTTTTTGACAAAGCCAATGAATTGTTTTATATCATTGAATTTTCTGTTCCATTTGACAGCAATGTGATTGGCAAGATTCGGGAAAGGCATGCTAAGTATGCAGGCCTCACCTATGAAATGTCTCGCTAGCATCCCAAGCATACTGTCGTCAGGCTCCCTATTATTCTTGATACACTTGGTTTGGTACGTCCTGATCGCTTGGGGCAGATCAGGAGACTGCCCTGGTTCTCCACTGGGAACACATCCCTTCTGACAATCTGGGTAATGCAGAAGGTTTCAGTGTTGGGGATCCTCCATATGCTCCGGAAAATTCTTGGTGGTTTCCACTAGGCAGGGCTTTCTTGGAAAAGCCCCATTCGCTGACTGGGCTGTGTGTAGAGCCTAAGCTGATGATGAGCCTTACCGGTCTGACAGTGCTAAGATCACTCGAACCCTCTCTGTTGCATATTTAGCTTAATCTGTACAACATAATAATAGTTTATCTTTCAAAATTGTTCGCGTATTTAAGATCCACAGATAAAGCCCTTTCTCCAAGTAGCTCGGACTGATGCCGAATTATATTTTTAGTCAGACTTGCCAAAATCTTGAGGACATTTTCATCGTATGGTCTTCTTCAATAACCAGTTGTGTTTCCTTCATTTATCCTACTTTGGGACACCAGGACTTAGATGAAAAAAGAATAGGTGATAAATATAAGTGACTGCATAATTTACCTAACTGGCATATAGATAAGAATACAAATTCAACACCATGTTATAATCAATGGGTAAACTGCAAGTGCAAACGTCTTTGCCTCGGGTGTTACATAATGTCTTGTTATTAAGATCGTATTTCATTTATCACAAATAATTCCCAAGTGCTTTATCAACAAATATTCAGCGAACAGAAAACCAGGTAACGATAGCTGTTTAATCGTGGGTTAAAATGGTACCTAATGAACCTCATTCTAAGTCAAGACAAGTGGACTGCGCTGCTGAAAGTTTATTTATGTTGTAGTTGTTATTTGTGTGTTTGTCAGTTTTACTCTCATGTAAGAAGTCAAATAACGAGCGAGAACTAAGCGCCGGACGTGATTTGATCAACTGTGCTGTTCATATTCTTTGTGCAGACGAGTCTTAATATCTGCCCTCATCAATATAAAGACAAGGAGAATGTGGGACGATTTGATTGTGATCCATACACGTGTATAGTAGGATAGTACACGATCAATTAACAGGCATTGCTATAAATGTAGAATGTTTTCCCGATATTTCCACGTCGTGATTCAATGGGAATGTGCTTTTGAAAACCTTTGTACTCACGCAACACGCAAAACCTCTGATTAAGAGACATTCCGTGTTTATAAACTTCTATCGACTAAGGACGATACAATGTGTTCACATAGTCATTCTGCCCCGTCGATGCAACTCGTAGCAAACGCATGCACTGGCAAGTCACGTAACAACAATGTATGGAAACAAACAATGTATGGAAAAGAGTTGTAAGACTATTCTTGTTTCAACGGCGAACATTGGAAAAAATCGAAACAAAGACTTGTGCGGCTAGAACATCTGTCGAGACGAAGGCTATTGGAAATCTGAAATGGCCCCTGCTGTCACGTGAACCAAGAAATGGTTTTCTTTTCAATACTAACCAGTGTGGATCCATAACATAGTTTCAGGGAATTAGGAAAAGGGGGAACGGCGATGTAAATAAAGAAACACTTGATGATACCGACTCACTAACAAAAAAATTACTTTCAGTGTTACGCAGTTATGGTGTATTCGAAACAATGGTCTCCCAGCAGTAACCTACGAACACCCCAGTGTTTATGTCTAGTCAGTAATCTCAGGAAATTGATCATGTAAGGTCACCTGTAAAGAAGAAAATTTTCTTTCAGTTCTATGCTTGCCAAGTTCGAAGATCTTATTAACGTTAGGAATGTTAGAAAATCTTGCTGGAACTTAATATCGAATGTCCGGTTTAGAAATAGCCCTTAGCAACGAATACTTGTCCTAAGAGAGGATTATCGGGATTGGATGGTCAGACCCTAAGGTTTGGTTTATGTATTTCCCACATGTGAAGATCGATGCTCATAATGTCAATCATTTGAGTATATAGTCAAGACACGATTTACATATCACCGTCAAAAAGGTGGAAAGGTGTTGAGTGCGGTGATAGACAAGAAACAGTCACACAGCACGGAATCTGTACTTCCTGAACTCATTCTAATTCCTTTTTGTTTCTTCAGACGCGGGGTACACATATTCTTATAACAGGAAGCATCTTTGTATTTCTGTAAGAACAACGAAAGTGGCATATGAGTGAGTGAGTAGGTTTTCGTCTGTAAATAATCGAGTATGGACCAGACAATCCAGTGATCAACAACATGAGCATCGATCTGCGCAATTGGAAACCGATAACATGTGATAACCAGTTCAGCGAGCCTGACCACCCGATCCCGTTAGCCGCCCCTCAAGACAAGCATAGCCGCCTTTTATGGCAAGCATTGGTTGCTGAAGGCCCATACTATCCCGAACCTTCACGGGTAGAAAGTGGTATGGTTACACACAGAAGTGTTTTCTTAAACATCATATAATCACATTAACGATTTTCTCTCATCATGATGAACATGGCCATCGTCAGGAGGAGCTGACTAGAACAACAGCTCATAAAGAGATTCGGTCTAGAATTATTGCAACGTATTCCACAGTGGGGACTTCTCACGTTCTGGGTGTTCCTTCTCATCACAGTTACCTCCAACGATGTTGGTTGACTTTGAAGTACAAGGTGACCAATGCGATGACGCTGACGGAGCTGATGCTGATGAGGATGGCTAAATAAATACAGAAGAGACAGGGGATTCCGAGTGTCGTGGAGGCCATGATGGCATAGATCCCACAGGAAAGCAAAATGGAAAGTAGCATTGACATCATCTCACTACATTCTGTTGGCGTCCGGAACAACACACGGTTAAGGACCGAGAGACAAACCACAAGAAGGATGCTTGTGACCACATGAAACATGTACCTTCTTTGTAGTCGAATGAAGGCAAACACAACTGACTCAATCATGTCAAGCTGGGAACATGGTTATGACTACCGACCTACCTAAAATCTTACATTCACTACCCCTTTCTTCCTTAGAATAGTAAATTCTATTTGGCTTGTCGTATTTGATAGTTCTACCCAACTCGCAATCGAGTTTGAGAGTCAAAGAAAAAGAAGTGACGCCAACGTTACACGTTACTGATGCCAATATACCAACTTACTAGGGATCCATGAGGTTCCAGTTCTTCAAAGAAACTGATGATAACAAATTCGGTTATCCATACCGTCCCAGCTGGAATCCTCATTGATGATGGCTCTATTGTGTCATTCCACCGAATGAAATCATCTTTCCAGACTTTATTGACATATCCGATAACAATCAGTGTTTGGGCCTCATCATCTTGAATCGCCCAATGTGCCCCCCCCCCCCCCCCCCCCCCACCACCACCAAAAAAAAACCAAAACCAAACAAACAAAAAAACCAAACAAAAAACAACTAATATGCAAACAGTTGTTTTTGACAGTCTGTCAAGAACGAGTCTAATGCTGACGTCATATCCATTTAGAAGGGCTTTACGTAGAAGGGTCTCGTTTGATCCCGTTCTGTAGGCAACACAAAAGAGGAAAAGGACACAATACCTAACAACCCTGAGAGTTCGTGTTATGAGTAAATGTGTTGGTTCTCATAACTCCTACGTATAACTGCTGAATGGCCATTGCTGGTCCATAACACGATGATGGACTGACACGATATACCTTGTAACTGACAATAAACCAGAGGCAGTAAAACGCCTTCAGTCATCTTGTGCAGTTGTGCTGCCCCATGGTCCTGTACTGAGAACACGAAACCCATCACCTCATACTGAACAACTGTCAGCTTAATTAATGCGAAGTGATGTCAGGAATTGACTTTCCCAATCCCAAGAACACATCTGAAAATGGTAGTTATGGTAAATCGACCCAAAACCCAGATCTTGCAAAAGCAGTCGTTGGTGAATGCCGACAGAGAGTCCAGAAAGGATTTCCCAATAAAACGAGCTGTATTGCCGTCACGGCCATGCAACACTTTTAATCAGTATCATGGGTCGTCAAGCAATATCTTTCCAATAAGATGATATTGCCCATCGCCTGTATTGATACCAAGACGAGAGCACTTTGATAGACATATATGTTCGTGATGATGCACCCGCAACATCTATAGTGGAAGTCAACTGGACAAGTGTCTAGTTTCAATCTGACGATGAGTATGTGTGACACCTTTAACACATTGAACAGACTGGAACAATTCCCTGAAGTTTCGGTGAAGCATGACATCCCCTCGCAGCCCTGGCTACTTCATGTTGAGGATAGAAATCAGTGATGATTTTAAATGTACCTGTCTTCAGTTATTGGAGTGAGTGAGTGAGTGAGTGAGTTTAGTTTTACGTCCCACTTAGCAATATTCCAGCTATATGGCGACGGTCTGTAAATAATCGAGTCTGGACCAGACAATCCAGTGATCAATAACATGAGCATCGATCTGCGCAATGGGGAACCGATGACATGTGTCAACCAAGTCAGCGAGCCTGTCCACCCGATCCCGTTAGTCGCCTCTTACGACAAGCATAGTCACCTTTTATGGCAAGCATGGGTTGCTGAAGGCCTATTCTACCCCGGGACCTTCACGGGTCTCAGTTATTGGAGTTAAGGGCGATCGAGAGTGGTGCAGAACTGGCCACATTCATTCAAAGTGTACGTATGTTTGTCGCGTGTCAGTCTGTTACCAACGTTACTAAACGATTTTGTTGTACCAGAGCATCAAAGTATTGATAGAGACACAGGCTGACAGTAACAGGAAAACAATAGTGCACTCTTATAATACGCTCATTTCCACGCTTGCAGCGTGCTCAAAGGTCAGCAATCTAAAAGTGCATAGGAGGAGATGCTGACAAGCTTACTATGAATAATACAAGTGGCGGAAAAGATTTTGAGAAACGATTTGAATGAATAAAACGTTGGAGAAAGTTCAAGATCTTGGGGAAGAACGTTAACGTTCCACATGTAGAGGGCATAATGTTCAAAAGAGTGGGGACCAAAAGACCTGACTTGGTATTGTGTCTGAGTGTATGCGTCACAAGTTACTGTTCTCATAAGATGTCAATGGTATGTTCCTAACCAAATACTGATATTTTCCTAACACAATATCTCGTAACTAGCAACCGCTTGTAACATTAGCCGTTATGTCTTTATCACTGCCAAACATAATAACGCCTCCAAACAGCTTAAAACAGGAAGTAAAACCGCGGGATTTTATAGAGCCCTAGATTAAATACGCCTTAAATACAGGTGACCTCCACTGCATCCTAACGTGTAGACGGTTTCTGCCGACATATTGATTAGCCTGCATTTGACACCACTGGATTGACAGTACATTAACGTACATGTTGTACAGACAAATTGAAGACAACTTTACTGACCCCTATGGATAAAATAATATCGATCTGTGATTGGTATGATTTGGCATGTCTGTGTACATGAGACAACATGTATCTTATCTAGCTGTGATTGGTATGATTTGGCGTGTCTGTGTACATGAGACAACATGTATCTTATCTAGCTGTGATTGTTTGATTTGGCATGTCTATGTACATGAGACAAGATGTATCTTATCTATCTGTGATTGGTATGATTTGGCGTATGTCTGTCTACATGAGACAAGATGTATCTTATCTACCTGTGATTGGTATGATGTGGCATGTCTGTGTACATGAGACAAGATGTATCTTATCTATCTGTGATTGGTATGATTTGGCGTATGTCTGTCTACATGAGGCAAGATGTATCTTATAATTTTGTGACTTCCTTGATAAATTCACGTTAATAGGCATCAGCAGACGATTCTATGTTTAAGGGGTACTGAGCAAGAGCGATTCCTAGTACATTATCTATCGAAAATGTCACTGATAGCTTTTACTAGAATATTAACATTAATGAATCCACCCTTCGTAACCTAGCTCTCTATTAAATATGCATGTATGCGTCGTAAAGAGCACTTACAATAATGGATCATGTCCTAATGTGTATTCCAACAACTTACATTACAACTCTGCATGTGACGCTCTTGTATAATGGCCAGCGGCCTAAAATACAATAAACGATTGCCTGTCTTTCTTCTTATAGTACCAGGGTGGTAGGTTAGCCTAGTGGTTAAAGCTTTCGCTCGTCACGCCGAAGACCCGGGTTCGATTCCCAACATAGGTACAATGTGTGAAACCTATACTGGTGTCACCGATGTGATATTGTTGGAATACTGCTAAAAGCGGCGTAAAAATTGTAACTTAATCACTCACGCATGTCCTACTATCCTCGTACTGAGGAAATGATCCCCGTGTCAGACAGATAGAAGGACATCGGTTAATCCAGTCTTTGGCTCAAACATATGTTTATTTCCAAAGAAATATGGATCGGTAATAGAGCGAAAATTGCGTATGCAAATACCTCTCAAAGTAATACATTGACGACAGCTGGTTAGTGTACATTGTACAAGATAGTGCCGAACATAATTTACAGCCACACAAATCAAATACAAGAAGTCAATATTATTTGTAGTCAGTGGTATCTATGGAAACATATTGAAGTGCCGTTAGTAACTCACTATGCTCTCCATGCTGAACACGACAATTCAGAGTAATAACACAATACCGACAATGACATCACAGTTGATTGTTTCACCTTCCTTTTCGTCATTGCATGTACCTATTTCTACACCGTGCACAAATGTATTTGAGTACGGCCGAGGAATATAAAAATTCACGGAAGTATAGTTAAACCCACTTTTTTCCTCAAAATTTGAAAATAGTGGTGATAACCATCTTACGTTTTCAAGAGATCTTCCTGTCACATTAACGATATTTTGACATCACGATGAACACGATCAATGTCACCAGGAGTGTCACGAGAAGAAACACTGAGAAGAAAATTCGGTCTAGAATTATTGCAACGTCCTTCCACAGTAGGGACTTCTCACGTTTTGGGTGTTCCTTCTCATCACAGTAACCTCCAATGATGTTGGTTGACTTTGAAGTGCAAGACGACCATTGGGTAAATATTTTCCACTCGCATGACCCAACTTTGTAATGCAGGACGACTACAATGTGTGTTGCGATGACGCTGACAGAGCTGATGCTGATGAGGATGGCTAAATAGATACTGAAGAGACACGGGGATTCCGAATTCGACGGGAGTGTCGTGGAGGCCATGGTGGCATAGATCCCATAGGAAGGCAAGATGGAAAGTGACATTGACATCTTTTCACCACAATCGGGTGGCATCCGGAACACCACTAGGTTCAGGACAGAAAGACAAACCGCAGGAAGGACGCTTGTGACCACATGAAACATGTACCTTCTTTGTAGTCGAATGTAGGCAAACACCACCGGTTCCCTCCTATCAAAGGCAGTTGGGTGCATGGTTGTGACTACCGAACTACCTAAAATCTTCCATTCACTATTCCCTTCCTTTTCAAAAAAGGTAAAATCTATTTGACTTATCGTATTTGATAATTCTGCACAGCTGTTTGTCGATGCCCAGTTGACAAATGCCAAGTGACAAGTTTGAGAGTCAAAAGGAAATGAAGTGACGTCAACGTTACAGGCAACTGATGTCGATGTAGGGACTGCCCAGCTCACAGAGCCATTGTATATCACCATGAGCTTCGAGTCACTGGATCCAAGAGGTCCCATGTTACTCAAAGAGTTTACGATAACAACTTCGGGTGTCCATATCTTCCCAGCTGGCATCCTCATTGATGGTGGCCCTGTTGTGTCATTCCACTGAACGAAATCATCCTTCCAGTCCATGTTGACATATCCGATAACAGTTAGCATTTGGGACTTCTCATCAAGTCGCCCAATGTGCATAAGACCAACTGAAACGTGAACAGATACTTTCGACTCTTTGTCACGAACTGGTCTAACGTTGACGTCATATCCATTTAAAAGGGCTTCACGTAGAAGGGTCTCGTTAGACCCCGGTCTACAGTCAACACAAAACGCAAAAGACGTAATAGCCAGAAAACCAAACAACCATGATACCCTCATCACCCTGTGGTCTGAGTAAATGCGTTGCCTATTCTAAAAAGTTCCAGACATTAGGCAAGAGTTTTGCCGTATTACCTTGGCAAGGCTTGCAGAAACAACAGAGATGGAGTGTTATTGCCAAAGGACTCTTAAACCACTGCATGGCAGTTATATTAATCAACTTATAAAATGTATTAAGCTCTCAGATTACTAATGACAAAGCACATAAATCGACACATCGCGCAATGTGTGAGTGTATGTTACCTTAACGAAAAACAAACAACGCGTCACTGCGTTTAAAAGAGTGAATCGGCAAATGTACACAGTTGATGTCATAAGCCAAATGGTATGTTTGACAAAGACAGCCTAAAACTCTCACCGATTTGCTGAAAACAGGAAGTAAGTGATCAAACGAGAGCAATATACACACAAAGGTTCCAAAGTCAAACACCAGCTTCAAAAGTTGCCTAGTCAAGCAGTTTCAGGAATGGATCTCAATGAGGCAGAGATCAATAAGTCTCAAAGTCATTTCCCCCATTTTAATCGAAACTATACTTACACATGCTGAAAAATGAGATGTTTAAATAGATATACATATTTGAGCATACCTTGCAAATATTGCTGAAGGTCCAATGAATGAATAGCTTAGACCATCAAATCACATACCCTATACCATTAACAAGAGGCTACATGGACAGATAAAACACCCATTTTCATTATATATTGATAACATAAAAGGAACACATATGAATATATTAAAGCGCTTCCACATACTGGAGACAACGATGCAAAAACGGGAGGTCTCTCCGAGAGCGAAGACAACTTATGCTGTAAATTAAAGCCACTAAAATGATACACTGTATAGTTGTCAAGAAAATCCAAGTAAGGGATGGTAACCCACAGCAAACCTTTTTCGGAATCTTTGCTATTATTGCTGCCCTGCTGCGTGTATTACATAACATGTTATCCATTTCCTAGTCAAAATGTATTACCAAAGAAATGTATATACCACCAAACATGGTTGATATGGATGTTGTAATTGTTGTGTTACATGCTGTTTTGAGGATACCGAATTTACTTCATCGCTGCATGCATATGTACACATTTGCTGTGTAATGAAATTTAAAAATGCATATATATAGCTACCTTCCGGGATTTTTACGCTATAGCAATGAAGAAATGTCTTTATATAAATTTATTTTGAAATATGATATGTGTCAATTGGCATCATATTATGACATAATATGAATAAGATAATGTTTTAATATCCGAAGAAAATGTGGGGTACACGGTTAACATTGAAACACATACAATAGAACAAAAGATACACACACATAAAAAGACAAAAAGCTCCCTACCTATGTTAAGTATTGCTGAAATACCTGCCAACAACGCACAAAAAATAGATTAAAGATAAATGATGATTAGTCATAATATAGTTCATATTTAGACTGATAGTGGAGACACGAAATTTAAGCTAAGGAACACTGACACTAAAAGTAGCTCTAGATAACAATTTGAAACAACAGACACATTAACACACATTAAAATAATTAATTTAAAACACATATGATTGCATGGATGAAAGAATTTCGATCCCTGGTTGTTCTGAATGTGGCCGTCTTGAGGGAAGAAGTTGAAATTCTGGAAAAAGGACATGAGTACTGTCATTTGAGAGTTTACGCTCTTTTTCAGTTTTCTGCTTGTAGATAATGCCAACATCTTGCATTTTGAATCCAGACATTTTACATGTTAACAATTTTGGAAACTTTACATCGATTTTGACGAGACAGACTCCTATGCCAACAGTATACACTGAACACTAAAATACTTTGAATAAAAAACTTGTAGAATAACGCAAGTATGGTTATGACAATCTTAAACTGGGAGCAGGACAAAGGATACAGAGACAAAAGGCATCTGGACAAATGCCGTAGGGGCAATTGCCACTGGGTTATTTGACCATTACAGAGAGGACAATTACCACCCTTATCGAAGTCATCTGGAAACTGTACAGTTAATTATTGTGAAAACCTGTTGATATAGTATTTTGTACATATACTAAATACACCTGTGAAAACAAGACAACCCTGTTGGCCACCACTGGCCATGAATGATTGCGTGTATCGAAACGAACATTAATAGTGTTGTACATATAGTTTCTTTTACGCTAAATAGACGATTCCTTATCACGATGAAATTACCTGTGGATATTTTACTAAGTCAAGTCAATGTGTTGGGCGTAAATATGCCTTTTAAAGGCCCACGTCGCCCTACAACTATAAAGCCAAACCAAACCATCAGATAATATACCTGGAACACTGTCGCTTTCATCACTGAAGTCAGCAGTATCAAATCGAAAGTAAAGAGTGTTCAGGTTGTCAACAAATTCTAGAATGTCCGAAACGTTTATTTTAGCACGCTTCTTGTTTATCCCCAGTACATTTGTAACACCATTCCAAGTTCGACAAAGATCAGAGTCGGAGAATTGTTGTTAAATTTTAGACTTGTATTGTCTATTACATTATCTCTTGCACATGATATTTACTTATCAACAGCTTTTACCTTCGTCATGTCACCAGTAGATTCATTTACAAATACAGTACAAAACACCAAAACGGTTTCAAAATCAATCTTAGGCATCACAACATTCATTGTTAGAAATCTGTCGAAAATCCAAAAATTCTTGTACAACTGGGAGATCTTACCAGGCCAGGACTAGCAGCGATATTTCCAAATAACGAAATCGTCTGGTCGTACATCATTCTTTCTGTCTGGTTGTTTAGATTGAAGAACTTAATTGTCACGTGCCGTCTGGTTGACGTATGCTAAACAGTTTTCACTTCCTTTTAATAAACATGGGACATAACCCAGTTGCTATCATGGTTTCTTTGGAATAAGATATTACAGATGTAAATACCTGCCCAGGGAAAACGTAGAAGGTATAATGTAGTGCTGAACACAATGTACAGTCACACAAATACAATGCACGAAGTCACTGAAACAATGTAAAGTGGAGTTAGCATCCAGTAAATCACTATGTTCTCCATGTTGAACACAACGATTCAAAGTAATAACAAAATGCCCACAATGACGTCACTGTTGATTGTTTCAACTTCCTTTTCCACCATTTCAGTGTATGTATGTACTTATGTCCCCACCGTTAAACAGAAATACAGTTATCCCAAATTTTACTATAAATTTGACAATAGCGGTGATAACCATCTGTCGCTTTTATGTGATCTTCCAATCATATTAACGATATTTTGACATCATGATTAAGAAGATCATTGTGACCAGGAATGTCACGAGAAGAAACACTGAGAAGAAAATTCGGTCTAGAATTATTGCAACGTCCTTCCACAGTAGGGACCTCTCACGTTCTGGGTGTTCCTTCTCATCATAGTAAGCTCCAACGGTGTTGGTTGACTTTGGAGTGCAAGACGACCATTGGGTAAATAATTTCCACTCGCATGATCCAACTTTGTAATGCAGAACGACTACAACGTGTGTTGCGATGACGCTGACAGAGCTGATGCTGATGAGGATGGCTAAATAGATACTGAAGAGACACGGGGATTCCGAATTCGACGGGAGTGTCGTGGAGGCCATGGTGGCATAGATCCCATAGGAAAGCAAGATGGAAAGTGACACTGACATCTTTTCACCACATTCTGTTGGCATCCGGAACACCAAAAGGTTAAGGGCCGAGAGACAAACCACAGGCAGGATGCTTGTGACCACATGAAACATGTACCTTCTTTCTAGATGAATGTAGGCAGACACCACAGGCTCAGTCAAATTAAGAGTAGTTGGGAGCATGGTTGTGACTACCGAACTACCTAAAATCTTCCATTCGCTACTTCCTTTCTTCCTTAAAAAAGTAAAATCTATTTGACTTGTCATATTTGTTAGTTTGACACCATTTTGTGTCGATGCCCAGTTGACAAATGCCAAGTGACAAGTTTGAGAGTCAAAAGGAAATGAAGTGACGTCAATGTTGCACGTTACCGATGTCGATATGGGGACTCCCCAGCTCACATAGCCTGTATCAGTTACCTCGAGCCTCGAGTCACTGGGTCCAATAGGTCCCATGTTACTCAAAGAGTTTACGATAACAACTTCAGGTGTCCATATCTTCCCAGCTGGCATCCTCATTGATGGTGGCCCTCTTTTGTCATTCCACTGAACGAAATCATCCTTCCAACCCATGTTGACATATCCGATAATAGTCAGGGTTTGGGCCTTCTCATCAAGCTGCCCAATGTACCCAAGACCAATCCCAATGTGAACAGATACTTTCGACTCTTTGTCACGAACTGGTCTGACGTTGACGTCATATCCATTTAAAAGGGCTTCACGAAGAAGGGTCTCGTTTGACCCTGCTCTACGGTCAACACAAAACACATAAGACGAAAAGGACACACACACTGTCAGCCACGACAGTCTCATCATTCCGTCCTCTGAATAAATGAGTTGCTTTCTCAGATAACTTTCACGTACGAGTCAGGTGTTTTGCCGTATTACTATGGTAGTGCTTCCACACACAACAGAGGTGGTCTGATATCTCCAGTGGACCGGAAAACACTGCGGGATAATAATGCCAATTAAATTACAAAAATGCATTAAACTCTCAGACTACGGATACCAAAGCACAGACTACTGATAATACCATACTTCTAAAACTGTCTGCTTTTAACCAAAAACAAATACTGCGATAATGAGTTTAAAGGAATGAATCAGTATGTGTAGTTACTTGGTCTGGTAAGCAAACTGGTAGGTCGCCTAATGTGCATAATACCAACTACAATGGAAACAAAATGATTTTATGTAACCTTAACGAAAAACAAACAATGCGTTTAAAAGAGTGAATCGGAAAATGTACACAGTAATGTGCATTAGACCAACTAAAATGTAAACAGTCGTTTTCGACAGGCTGCCACGAACTGGTCTATAGTTGACGACATATCCATTTAGAAGGGTTTCACTTACAAGGGTCTTGTGAGACCCAGTTCTACAGTCATCACCCTGTGGTCTGAGCACACGTGTTGCTTATTCTAAAACTTCCATATATGAGGCAAGAGTCTCGCCATATTACCTTGCCAAGGCTTGCAGAAACAACAGAGATGAGCTGATATCTCCAAATGAGTCTTAAACCACTGTATGGCAGTTGTGCTAATCAACTTACAAAGTGCATTAAGCTCTCAGATTACTAATGACAAAGCACATACATCGACATACCTCAATGTGTTGATTTTATGGATACTTTACCAAAGAACAAACAACGCGTCACTGCGTTTAAAAGAGTGAATCAGCAAATGTACACAGTTGATGTGATAGGCAAAATGGCATGTTTGACAAAGACAGCCTGAAACTCTCACCGATTTGCGGAAAACAGGAAGTAACTGATCAAACGAGAGCAATATACACACATAGGTTCCAAAGTCAAACACCAGCTTCAAAGGTTGCCTGGTCATGCAATTTCTGGAATGGATCTCAGTGAGGTATAGATCAATAAGATCCATAGTCATTTCAACCCATTTTAATCCAGACTATATTTACACGTGCTGAAAACTGAGATAGACATACATACTTGGACATACCTTGCAAATATTGCCGAAGGTCCAATGACTGAATAGCTTAGACCATCAAATCACATAGTCTGTATCATTAACAAGAGGCTACATGGAGAGATAAAACACCCATTTCATTGTATAGTGATACCATCAGAGGAACATATATGAATATATTAAAGTGCTTCCACATCTTGGAATGTAAAAACGAGAGGTCTCTCCGGGAGCGAAGACAACTTATGCTGTAAATTTAAGCCACTAAAATGATACACTGTCTAGTATTCTAGAAAATACAAGTAAGGGATGTTAATCCAGAGCAAACCTTTTTCGAAATCTTTGCTATTATTGCTGTCCTGAATGACAATGCGTGCTGTAACTGTTGTATTGCATGCTGTTTTGAGGATACCGAATTTACTTCATCGCTGCATACACATTTGCTGTAAACTGAAGTTCCAAATGCAAATACATAGCTACCTTCTGGGGTTTTAAGCTAAAGCAGTGAGAAAATGTCTTCATGTCAATATATTTTGAAATATGATAGGTGTCAATTGGCATCATATTATGACATAATATGAACAAGATAATGTTTTATTATCCCGAAGAAAATGTGGTGTACAAGGTTAACGTTGAAACACATACAATACAACAAAAGATACACACACATGAAAAGACAGAAAGCCCCCATACATATGTTAGGTATTGCTAAAATAGCTTGCATGGTGAGAGACGGGATAATGTTCGTGAAGAGACTGGATGGCCAGGTATCGCTCATAATCAAAAGGCATTAGTTTGACAAACTGATACATTCATTGAGGCTCAAAATACACCTGAAACTATCGCAGGGCTCTCAAGGATCAGTGGAGTTTACCGATGTGGATAGTGAGGAGGAAAACAGCATGTGAGTTGTTACATCGTACAACGTAACATCTTCTGTCCAGGTGGAATTTTGCCAGCACGTGTCTTATGTTTTGTAAACATAAGTAGACATTCATTGGCTGAATGAACAAACACGGATCATGTGACCCACAGCGATTGGTGACCTTATAGCCTGCATGTTAATTCACGTACGACGCTAACCAATCGGTGGACAGAACAAGCTGGTCCAGCGGGAGACGTGTCAAATCTAGTTCAACCGCACTGTAGACACGAAATGGATATTGCTTCTGATTTTCCGTATTTTGAAAAATGTGAAAATGTTCCTCAACATATATTATCACAAATATTGTGACAGTTCTGATTCACGTGTTTAGCAGAGATGTGCTTGACTTTCGTGGTTTTTTTTTTTTTTTTTGGTCACCTTCTCGTCTGTTCAACCAACTCGAAATGGTCATCTAGCTCAAATGAGCACCTGCAGTGTATACGAAGAGGCAGGTCTGCGGGCTCTTCATGTCAAGTTATTTCTAATTCACATTCTCTGTAAACCAATGAGAGCACGACGCTTGCTCTCTTTGTATCGCATTAGTTTCCCAGTCTCGGTAAACTTAGTCTCAGTGTATTTCGTTACACTCCACCACTGAGTCTAACAAAACCTAGTAGAAGGTCGCGTCAGGTAACCTTTGAGCGACCAATGACTGTCCAATCAAACGTGAGACGGTTAAACAGATTTAACCAGTCAGACAACGGCTACTATTCAGGGATCGGAGGGACTTTCAAAATATTCAGGTCACCGACACAGATCTCTCCACAAACAAAAATATAACACAATTATTTGACCTGCAGTATATACGCTTTGGGGTTTCTGTTGACACGGTTACCATTAGCTAATATTTCCGCAAGATAACATCCTTGAATATTGCCAAAAACACTATTTTTCGCGACTGTTTACTCACCGTTGTCATTGTTGTACGTATGCCGTGTGCACCAGCCGGAAGCAAGCGTACGCTAGATAGCATTCGGAATCGTTCGGGTACGAACCTTTTCGATATAAAAAGTTCAAAAGGTATGTGAGAATGTTCACATTCGCGATTTGGTAAGCTGCGTTCTGATTGGTCAATCTCAAAGGTTACCTGACGCAACCTCCCATGAGGTTTTGTTAGACTCAGTAGTGGAGTGTAACGAAAAGTACTGAGGATAAGTTAACTTAGACTGATTAGTTTCCAGTTGATATATGCTGTTCTTGTTTGATCCATCTATGGTCAAGTCGGACGTGTCTTTGTCCCATCCCCCCAAAATGTCGGGATTCGTTTTTTGTGTTTTATTCTTATGTTCTTTTCTTACTATAAAAAATAATCTCTTACGAATAGGACATTCTACATGCCACGTGTTCTTTTTATTTGACAACCAAAGGTAATCACATTCGGCTCTCCATCATGCTTTTGATTTGTTGTGAGGATGTTCACCCAAATCCGGAACCTACGCTGTTCAATCAGTCAAACTTGAACGTAGTCCATTTAAATGCACGCAGTCTAAGAGAAAAAGTTGATATTATAGGAATAGAATTCAAAGGCTGTGATGTAATTTGTATTATAGAAACCTGGTTGCACTCAGGTATTTCTAATGATGATATTTTAATGCCAGGTTTTCACAAACCACTTAGAGAGGATAGATCCACAAGGGGAGGTGGGGTTGCTATTTACGCCAGTAAACACCTTCTTTGTAAACATATCATTCTATCTGCAGTGGAGCTAGAGGCACCCTGGGCGAAACTTTCAAGTAAAAATAAGAACCGTCTAGTTGGCACTTTCTATCGTTCTGATAAGAGCAATGCATATTGGGATTTAATTGACATGTTGATGGGTAATGCAGCAGACTTGGACTTCCACATGATTGTTGTAGGAGATTTTAATACTGACTATCTCACTTGTCATTAACAACGTACAGAGTATTTACAAGCAACTTAAGGCCTTAGACAAATTATATCTGAACCTACTAGGATCACGGAACACTCAAGAACATTAATTGATCTAATCTTTGTCTCAAACTATCATGTATGTTCTTCTGGTGTGACTGACCCTATGTGTAGTGACCATTGTCTTCGTTAGTTTGAAAAGCTGCAAACCACAAACCGCATGTTTCAAGAGAAAGAAAAACAATTATTCATTATTAGACTTGGGTGATTATTCTCTTATTTTGATCAGATTAATTAGCAAGAAATGTTGGATATAACCGACATCGATTCTTTAGTGAACAAGTTTACAGATTTGTTATTACATACTTGCGATAGATTTATTCCAGATAAAACTGTGACAGTTAGAAACAGAGATAAACCATGGATGACAGCTGAAATACGAAAACTAATTCGTAAACGTAATCGCAAACATAAGATTGCCAAACGAAGAAATTCTTCCACTGACTGGGAATTGTTTAGGAATTTAAGAAATAAAGTAGTATCAGCTGTAAGGAAATCAAAAGAAATTATGTATTTTCAGAAATTAGACAATATTATCAATGACATTTGTGATAGTAAGACATGGTGGCGTCTGATAAAACCTTATCGTAGATGAAAGGAAACATGTATATCATTTCCACCTACATCACATGAAAATGTAATATACGACCATCCAGAATCAATTGCAAACATTTTAAATAATTTTTTGTAAATCTACTGATCCAGATCCGGATCGCTCCCTTCCTCTCCCAGTTATGATAACACATAGTAGATTAGATTGTTCTGAGCTATCACAGAGCGATGTCCAAGACATATTGCTTTCTCTAAACACCAGCAAAGCTACTGGCCCTGACGGAACTGGAAATACCTTTCTGATGCTAAGTGCTATTAAATTACCATTTCCCCTGTGTGAGATTTTTAACAAATAGCTTCACGCAGCAGTTTTTCCTAGGATAAGGAAAAGGTATCAGTAATTCCTTTACACAAGAAGGTAAATTCAGTAAATGAATGTGGCAACTTTAGACCTGTCGCCCTTTTCAGTACCGTATCTAAAGGTTTCGAAAAGTGTGTTCATAAATACTTGTTCAGTTATTTAAGAGATAATAATGTCATTAGTACAATGCAATCCGGATTTATTCCTGGTGATTCTACAGCTTATCAGTTAATGGATTTGTTCAATTTTACTGCAAGTGCTATGGATAAAGGTAAAGAAGTAAGAGCAGTGTTCTGTGATATAAGTAAAGCATTTGACAAAGTATGGCTTAGGGGGCTTTTAAATAAATTACAGACATTTGGAATTAGTGGTAAATTGATAGAATGGCTAACTAGTTATCTAAGTAACAGAGTCCAGAAGGCACTCATAAACGGATGTAACTCTAAATATATTCACGTGTTGGCAGGAGTTCCTCGGGGTTCAGTTTTATGGCCTCTATTATTCTTGACATATATTAATGACCTTGTGGATAATATTGTTTGTAACATACGTCTTTTTGCTGATGGCACATCTTTGTATGCAATGATAGAGGATATTGTTTTAACAGCAAACAGTCTTAATGACGAATTACAAAGAATATCAATATGGACGAATAAATGGCAAGTGAAATTCAACCCCGAAAAACGGAAACAATTCAATTTAGCAGAAAACGGATTGCCAGCCCCAAGCCCCCATTAGTTATGCAAGGGATTCCTATAAATGAAGTTGATGAACATAATCACTTAGGTCTTATATTTCAAAAGGTTGCTAATTGGGCTGCTCAAATTAACAGTATTGTTTCTAGATAAACTGCTTGAGAAGTTTGAAATATCGTTTATCACATAGGTCACTTCAGAATATGTACCAGTCTTTCATTCTGCCGTTATTTCATTATTACAGTCACGTTTGGGACAACTGCGCGTCTGCTCAGAATACCACTTTGGAAAAAAATACAGTTGAATGCATTAAGGACATTTTGAGGGGCAACAAGAGCCATAACAAACTATATGCAGAAACTAACTTTATTCCTCTTTTTGAGAGAAGACGTATACAAAAACTGAACCTCTTCCATAAAATGATAAACGACAAAGCACCAGACTACTTATGTACTCTTGTCCCAGACAGCGGTTCGGCCAGTAATTCCTACAACTTAAGAGATTCACCAAACTTACAAAACATTCGCGTAAAAACAATTCTTTATTCAAGATCCTTTTTACCAAGTACCGTAGATCTTTGGAATGGTTTACCAAATGACGTTAAAAGGATACAATCCCCCAAAAACATTTATTGAAAAAATAACCCCAAAGCCTGGATATACATTTGGATTTGATCTGAATTATGGAAGTCGATTTTGTCAAATTATTCACTGCAGGATTCGTTTAGGCTGTAGTGATTTGAACTATCATCAATTTGAAAGACATCTTTCAAACGATCCTTCCTGTTCCTCTGGCGCTCATCGTGAAGGTACCCAACACTATCTATTTATCTGTCCTAGTTACACTGTACTAAGAAATATGCAGAATTAATCTAGCCATCAATCTGTCTACCTCTTCGTCACTGCTTCTTGTTGATTTGATACTAAAATATGTTTGATAATTATTAGCTCTAAGAAATATATTGGCTGCTTTTGTAACATTGACCATTAACTAGTTTCATGTGCATTTACCTTGTGGTTTGTCATGTGACTATCCTGTATTAGAACTTTGGTTTATTTACTTTTGTAAAGTGCGTTGGAGAGGCATTAACATAAGCTCCTAGCTTGTTTGCCAATCCACTCGTTTTTCAAGAATAAATATGTTTAAACCAAACATGAAAAGACAAAAAGCTCTCATACATATGTTAAGTATTGCTAAAATAGTTGGCAACACGCACAAAAAAAGGATTAAAGATAAATGATGATTAGTCATAATATAGTTCACATTTAGACTGATAGACACGAAAGTTAAGCTAAGGAACACTGACACTAAAAGTATATCAATATAACAGTTTGAAACAACTGACAAAGTATTCAAAAATCATTAACACACATTACAATAATTCATTTAAAACACTTATGCTTGTTGAGATGAAAGACTTTTGATCCCTGGTTGTTCTGAATATCGTCGTCAAGAAGAAAGAAGTTGAAATGCAGGAAAAGAGTACTGTCATTGGAGAGTTAAAAGGCTTTCTTTTCAATTTTCTATTTGTAGGTAATGCCAATATCTTGCATTTTGAATCCAGACATTTTACTTGTTAACAATTTTGGAAACATTACATCGATTTTGACGAGACAGACTCCCATGACAGCTGTACACACTGAACACTAAAATACTTTGACTAACGCAAGTAAGGTTGTGACAATCATAAATTGGGAGCAGGACAAAGGGTACACAGACAAAAGCCATCTGGACAAATGCCGCCGGGGCAATTGCCACTTGGTTATTTGACCTTTATAGAGAGGACAAGTATCACCCTTATCGAAATCGGCAGTATCAAATCGAGAGTAAAGAGTGTTCAAGTTGTCAACAAATTCTAGAATGTCCGAAACGTTTATTTTAGCACGCTTCTTGTTTATCCCCAGTACATTTGTAACACCATTCCAAGGTCGACAAAGATCAGAGACCTTAAATTTTAGACTTGTATTGTCTATTATATTATCTCTTGCACATGATATCTACTTATCAACAACGTTTACCTTCGTCATGTCACCAGTAGATTCATTTACAAATACAGTACAAAACACCAAAAATGTTCCAAAATCAATCTTGGGCATCACAACATCCATTGTTAGAAATCTGTCGAAAATCCAAAAATTCTTGCACAGCTGAGAGATCTTACCAGGCCAGGATTAGCAGCGATATTTCCAAATAACGAAATCGTCTGGTCGTACATCATTCTTTCTGTCTAGTTGTATAGATTGAAGAGCTTAATTGTCACGTGCCGTCTGGTTGACGTATACTAAACAGTTTTCACTTCCTTTTAATAAACATGGGACATAACCCAGCTGGCCTCATGGTTTCTTTGGAATAAGATATTACAGATGTAAATACCTGCCCAGGGAAAACGTTGCTTAGTATTTATTGTAGAAGGTATAATGTAGTGCTGAACACAATGTACAGTCACACAAATACAATGCATGAAGTCATTGAAATTTAAACCAGTGGCGGCTGTGGAAACAGTTTAAAGTGGAGTTAGCATCCAGTAAATCACTATGTTCTCCATGTTGAACACAACGATTCAAAGTAATAACAAAATGCCCACAATGACGTCACTGTTGATTGTTTCAACTTCCTTTCCCACCATTTCAGTGTATGTACTTATGTCCCCATTGTTAAACAAAAATACAGTTACCCCTAATTTTACTATCAATTTGAAAATAGCGGTGATAACCATCTATCGCTTTTAAGTGATCTTCCAATCATATTAACGATATTTTGACATCATGATGAAGAAGATCATTGTGACCAGGAATGTCACGAGAAGAAACAATGAGAAGAAAATTCGGTCGAGAATTATTGCAACGTCCTTCCACAGTAGGGACTTCTCACGCTCTCGGTGGTCTTTCTCATTACAGTAAGCTCCAATGATGTTGGCTGACTTTGAAGTGCAAGACGACCATTGGGTAAATATTTTCCACTCGCATGACCCAACTTTGTAATGCAGGACGACTACAACGTGTGTTGCGATGACGCTGACAGAGCTGATGCTGATGAGTATGGCTAAATAGATACTGAAGAGACACGGGGATTCCGAATTCGATGGGAGTGTCGTGGAGGCCATGGTGGCATAGATCCCATAGGAAAGTAAGATGGAAAGTGACAGTGACATCTTTTCACCACATTCTGTTGGCATCCGGAACACCAAAAGGTTAAGGGCCGAGAGACAAACCACAGGCAGGATGCTCGTGGCAACATGAAACATAAACCTTCTTTCTAGACGAATGTAGGCAAATACCATTTGCTCAGTCATACTAAGAGAAGTTGGGAGCATGGTTGCGACTACCGAACTACCTAAAATCTTCCATTCGCTACTTCCTTTCTTCCTTAAAAAGGTAAAATCTATTTGACTTGTCATATTTGTTAGTTTGACACCATTTTGTGTCGATGCCCAGTTGACAAATGCCAAGTGACAAGTTTGAGAGTCAAAAGGAAATGAAGTGACGTCAACGTTGCATGTTAGTGATGTCGATATGGGGACTCCCCAGCTCACATTGCCTGTATAAGTTATCTCGAGCCTCGAGTCGCTGGATCCAAGAGGTCCTATGTTACTCAAAGAGTTTACGATAACAACTTCGGGTGTCCATATCTTCCCAGCTGGCATCCTCATTGATGGTGGCCCTGTTGTGTTATTCCACTGAACGAAATCATCCTTCCAACCCATGGTGACATATCCGATAATATTCAGGGTTTGGGCCTTCTCATCAAGTTGCCCAATGTACCCAAGACCAATCCCAATGTGAACAGATACTTTCGACACTTTGTCACGAACTGGTCTGACGTTGACGTCATATCCATTTAAAAGGGCTTCACGTAGAAGGGTTTCATTTGACCCTGCTCTACGGTCAACACAAAACACATAAGACGAAAAGGACACATACACTGTCAGCCACGACAGTCTCATCATTCCGTCCTCTGAATAAATGAGTTGCTTTCTCAGATAACTTCCACGTACGAGTCAGGTGTTTTGCCGTATTACTATGGTAGTGCTTCCACACAATAGAGAGGTGGTCTGATATCTCCACTGGACCGGAAAACACTGCGGGATAATAATGCCAATTAAATTACAAAAATGCATTAAACTCTCAGACTACGCATACCAAAGCACAGACTACTGATAATACCATACTTCGAAAAGTGTCTGCTTTTAACCAAGAACAAATACTGCGATAATGAGTTTAATGGAATGAATCAGTATGTGTAGTTACTTGGTCTGGTAAGCAAACTGGTAGGTCGCCTAATGTACATTATACCAACTAAAATGTAAACAAAATGATTCTATGTAACGTTAACAAAGAACAAAGAATGCCACAATGCGTTTAATAGAGTGAATCGGGAAATGTACACAGTTAATGTGATAAGCAAAATGGCATGTTTGACAAAGACAGCCTGAAACTGTCTCTAAGTGATCAAACGAGAGCAATATACACGCATAGGTTCCAAAGTGAAACACCTGCTTTCAAAAGTTGCCTTTTCAAGCAGTTTTAGGAATGGATCTCACTGAGAAATGAACAACATGAACGAACATGTTATTACCCGATTAATATCCAATGAGTCTGTATGTGATTTATCATACTATTATATATTTATGTTATTGGATATTTTTGGCACATATCCAAGCAAATAGTGCTTGCTCAAGGCGCTGATATTTGTCTCTTTCGATCTTAACGTCACATTGTATTATCAATCTCAACCCCTTGATACCACTAGGTGTTTCGAGTTAATTGTGGTTCTCTCATCCTGACGACCCATGCTTGTCATAAAAGGCGACTCAGCTAGTCGTAAGAGGCGACTAACGGGATCGGGTGGTCAGGCTCGCTGACTTGGTTGACACGTCATCGGTTCCCAATTGCGCAGATCGATGCTCATGTTGTTGTCACTGGATTGTCTGGTCCAGACTCGATTATTTACAGACCGCCGCCATATAGCTGTAATATTGCTGAGTGCGGCGTAAAACTAAACTCACTCACTCACTCATCCTGACGAGGTACCCAATTGACAGCAGGGTGAACTGGGACACATAGTCACAGTGCTTTGTCCAAGTTTATTGCAACTTGGTGTTTGCACGTATTCATGAGGCCACTATCTGGTCATATGCCAACGGATTCGTGGGTTTTTTCAAGTGCACAGGGTTGTGTACTGCACACTAAGGGTTGTGGCAACACTGGTGGAGTCAGCACACAAAGTTCACTCCAAGGTTTTTACACCCTGTCACAGGTGGGCTCGATCCCGACATCTCAACCTGGCTGGATCTCCAGTCTGGCGCTTTAAGTCATTTCGCCCAACGCGATATATATATTCGCTTGTTAAATTAACATTTTATGATGTATACATGCATATATGACGTGCTCAGTAATTCATTAATCCATGAAATGCGTGTCTATACAATAATATTTATTCTTTCTTCTGGGTTCACGCTAGTATCTGTGTTACTGGATTTGCCTCCCATCCTAACCATTCTCGCTACATTGTGTAATTCACTGTTAACTTCACAGATGTGTTTATTTACCATTATCATTTCCATTAAAAACTACATAAAAGATATTTTGCGATGTGCATAACTTCATATTTCATTTAAAAGTTCCATGTCAGCTCGGACGATGTATACATTTGATGCATCAAAATTTACACTATTCATAATGCATGTTATCCTTTCATGCATCGTGTGGAAAATATCACGATGAATTCTACTGTGAGGCAGTCATTTACCCAAATATCTCAGGGTATTAGTCACATTTTAATGAAATTCCACTGTCGCCAAATCTTTTGTATTTTACGTTATGTTCCGAAAAAAAGAAACCAACATCAAACGAGACGAAAAAATAGATCCAGTAACTTTAAGAAAGTACTCGCTCTTCTTTATTGAAGAGTTTGAACAACAAATCCATTTGTTGTAATAATAGAGTAAGTGTATATGGATGACAACTTTTTTAATGCTAGAACACGACGTTTCGATATAGAATGAAACATACAGCTTTGTGGATTACAACTTCTTGTTTATTACTTTGAGCAACGTTTCGATATAGATTCTTACATCGTTTTCAAGCTAAATGTGAATACAACGAAATAGTGAGAAGCTTATATACATGGTATGTTGTGACAAACAGCGGATTAACATTAACAACAGCATGTGATAGAGTAAACATGTGGTACATAATTGGAGGAGGCCAGTAGGGAGCTAATACAACAATAAGCACAAGTGATGAAGCCAATGAGTGGGATGAGTAGTAACAACAAATAGACACAATGCTTAGATTTTCTATGGTTTGATCAGTTCTTCATAGGCCGATGGTATGTAGTATCCTTGGTCTCTATTGAGGTTTGTGGATTTCGATGGCTTCCAACAGTTTCCTTTTGTGGAGTCCTGGTTTTTGGTTGACAGGACTTCAAACTCGTCGAACTTGATGCGATGACTGGGGAATTTTTGTTGATGGTCTGAGAGGGCCGATTTGCTGTCTGCCTTACGTACAGGTAAAGCAATAACAAAGTAACAAGTGGAATGAATTAACGAAAGCTGGAAGCCAGTATAAACAAGCACTGATAGAAAGCCGGCCGTTGTGATAACAATGACGGAAAAAAAATACAGATGATAGGATATGTTTACATAACACAGATAGTGGATAAGGACGATGTACATGATTGGGGATAAGGATGGAAGCCGATGGTGATACATTACGTATGATTGGATGATGTTTACATAACCAGGACTCCACAAAAAGGAAACTGTTGGAAGCCATCGAAATCCGCCGCCACAAACCTTTGATCAATAGATGACATTTCTCAATACAAGCAATCGATCTCATAAATGCAGAATTGAATGACTATGACGTTATCTGTTTGACATAAACTTGGCTCCATGGAGGAATTCCAGCTCATTGTATTCAGATTCCAGACTTCCAGACTTCCAGAGTCCTATCAGGAAAGACAGACCTACAAGGGGTGATGGGGTCGCTATTTACGTTAAGAACGCACTCATTGCTAAATGAAACACTAGATAAGATTGGTCTTGAAGCATTATGGGTAGAGTTCCGTTACAAAAGCAGAAAGTATCTACTGGGTGCATTCTATAGAGCAGATTGAAACGAGTAGTACTGGGATTTGTTAGATCAATCGATTGGGGATGCATTAGATAGGGCGTTAAGTACAATCATTGTCGGATACTTTAATATAGATATTTTCAACAAATTAGACACGAAAATAACAAATCTTATGGCGATTCATGGTTTACATCAGGTTACAGAATCACCGTCCAAAATCACTCAAAACAGTAAAACCCTCATTGATTTGATATTTCTTTCTCGTCTCGATATGGTAAAAGATTCTAATGTCTTGCAACCTTTCTGCAGTGACCATTGTCCAGTATCCGTAATACTAAAGGAATGTATGAAATCAACAAGCACATATCAGAGAAATGTTTATGACTACAATCAGAAAAATAAAGACAATATTTGCTCTCACATCGAAATTACTGACTGGGAAAACGTTCTATTATCACCGAATATAAATATGAATACAAATTCCTTCGTCAAAACTCTATCACATATATGTGATTCTCATATACCATATAAAACTGTTATGATAAGAAGTAAAGATACCCCGTGGATGAATAATAATGTCCGCAAGCTCATTCGGAAACGGAATAGAGAACATAAAATCGCGAAGCTAAAAATTCGTGAAGGCGATTGGGCTACTTTTAGAACATTTCGAAACTAGGTAACTTCTACAGTTAGAAAAGCCAAGAAGGGCTATATTGCAAAATTAGATATTGAAATAAATAACAACCATAGCACCAAACTATGGTGGCGATTATAATAATGATGTTTACCATGATCCAGCGTCAATAGCAAATGTCATGAATAATTACTTTATTGAGCAGGCAACAGTAGCTGACCCTAATAAAGATCTTCCAAACGTTACTCTGAATAATAACAGTGCATATTTGACTGATTTACATCTCATTCAACAGGATGTTCAAGACGTGTTATCATCATTAAACATTAATAAAGCGACAGGACCAGATGGGGCAGGAAATCGTATTTTACGTCTGGTATCGTCTTCTTTAATATGTCTCTACCATTAACTCATCCTTTTACAAAGTCACTTCAAACATCAGTCTTCCCAGACACATGGAAAGAATCATTTGTCATACCTATACATAAGAAATTTAATATTAACGACCGTTGTAATTATAGACCGGTTACTTTGACATCTTGCTTATCGAAAGTCTTTGAAAAATGTGTATTTAAATATAAGAATGAAGATTTTATGGATATCAACTGCTTTATTATGAGAACACAACGTTTCGGAGCTAATGCTTACTCCTTTATCAGGTGAATGAGAATGGGGTACATAGCTATATGTATGTACAGGTAAACAATGACAAAGTAACAGGTGGAATGAATTAACGAAAGCTGGAAGCCAGTATAAACAAGCACTGATTGAGGGTTGATGATGTACAAACACAAGTTGATACGGATGTACACGGGTAGATTGGCTATACACTGGCACACTGTTGTGTAAACACTAATGAATTACATAGATAGAATGTACACAGATAGATACTTATCAACTTGTATTTGCACATCATCAACTCTCATGTAATCATGTTCATCAACCCTCATGTAACATCATCCTTAATCCCCAATCATGTGTTATGTAAACATCATCCAATCATGCGTAATGTATCACCATCGGCTTCCATCCTTATCCCCAATCATGTACATCGCCCTTATCCCCTATCTGTGTTATGTAAACGTATCCTATCATCTGTAATGTTTTACCATTGGCTTCCATCATTGTAATCATAACTGCCGGCTTCCTATCAGTGCTTGTTTATACTGGCTTCCAGCTTTCGTTAATTCATTCCACTTGTTACTTTGTTATTGTTTTACCTGTACGTAAGGCAGACAGCAAATCGGCCCTCTCAGACCATCAACAAAAATTCCCCAGTCATCGCATCAAGTTCGACGAGTTCGAAGTCATGTCAACCAAAAACCAGGACTCCACAAAAAGGAAACTGTTGGAAGCCATTGAAATCCGCCGCCACAAACCTTTGATCAATAGACGACATTTCTCAATACAGGCAATCGACCTCATAAATGCAGAATTATCAATCATTAAATTGTGAAATAAATGGCGGCAATGGTGGGAGTAAGAGCTGTTACTGGTATAGACTGGCTATGAAACATGAACTACGTCAAGTTTATTATGGACTAGATCATTGGCAAGCAAACATGCAAATACATTCTGGTTTCTGAGTACAAACCAGGGAAATATACATATATTTTGTGAACTCAAATCAGTTGTCATGAAGGGAAGACTCAAAATCAGCATTTGTTTGGGGGGACAAGAAAAGAAAAGAGTAACAAGACAGATCATGATCTGCAGGTTAGAAAGAAAGGATCTTTCGTGGAATTTGTGGAAAAAACTCATAAGTGTGCACACATCCATTATAGTAGGAAGTGATAATCATGGTTGTAATATGAAAATATTACATTTATTAGAAAATAAAAGACTTATATACATATACTCAAACGTATACATCATATGCAAGTTGTAACATGTAAAGGTTTAAGATTTATGTGCATATACCCATGCCTAATTTCCCATAAACGCGCGGACATGCACATAGAGACACAGACATAAAGGCAGACAGGCAGACAGGGAGACAGACAGGCACAAAGACAGACCATCAGGCAGACAGGGGGACAGACAGACATCCACTCCCACACACTTATCTACATGCACGCTGATTTGTACTTGCATTTATATACACAGACATATACCTACCTACCTGTCTACCCACCTACATACCTACACACATTTACATATACACATACATACATATATACACACACATAGACATATACATTACATACATATCCACATATACATGAATAGTATTACATACATATACATGAATATACACACCAACAAGCTTGTACATATACTAACATATGCATACTCGAATACATTTACATATACACCCGCATACATGCGCTGACACTTACACAAATGGATATACACGTGCATATACATGCACATGCGCACGTACACATATCCAGATAAGCCCACTTATACATGCATATGTAAATGACATGTATAGTATTCCCAGAAATTATTGAGAATCATGTTGCGTCATGTAACTCATTACGTTTATTAACTTCTGGCGTTTTACTTACATAAACATGTTAAAACATCATCCTTTTACAGTCTCAGTCTTGTTTTAGTACTTTGTTAGACCTCCTCGCTCAGCAATGCATGCCTGAATACGCCTAGGCACACTACCCAAGTTTGTAGGTAATCGTGTGACAGGGTATCCCAATATTGGACCACCTCGGCCTTCATATCTTCAATATTTCTCAGTCCCTTTTGGTTTATTCTGTCCTTCATGACTCCCCACATATTCTCAATTGGGTTTAGGTCTGGGCTGTAACTGGGCCAGTCTAAAACTTGAACATTTTCGCCCGACAACCACTGTTTTGTGTAGCGCGCAGTGTGTTTTGGGTCATTATCATGTTGGAAAATCCAATCATCTTCATACAATGTTTGTGCTGTCGGAAGAAGGTGACCATTTAGAATGTCAACGTATCTTTCTTTTGTCAAGTTTCCCGTGAAAACACACAATGGCGTCACTCCGCGAGCCGATATGCCACCCCACATGTGAAACTTCGGGCTATGTTTTGGTCGATGGTAGATAGGTTTGACAGTATCTTTGGTCCAAATTTTCACACAATTTGGGAAAAGCCCAACAGAACTTTCATCCGAAAAGAAAACATTATCCTAATCTTGATTTTCATGAGCCCGACACCAGTTAAAACGTTTTTCCTTTTGTGCATCTTTCATCAACGGCGAGGGAATTCCACGTTTTTTCACCCAATTAAGTCTCTGTAATTCCTGCCTAACTGTTTCATTGCATACCTGAGGACTTCCTCTGCTAATCATTTCATTTCTGATGTTCTCCACACTTTTCAATTTGCCCCTACTCACAATCTGCCCAAGTCTTCGGCGATCCACAACACTGAATTTCCTAGGCCGACCTGCCCCTGCTTTATGCTCTATCCCGGTTCCTGTTTGAATATTCTTCAAAGTTCTGTATACTGTAGACAGAGGAATACCATGTCTACAAGCTAACACTTTAGCATCAGCCTCACCCCTTTCAAAATCATCTAGAATGAGCTTTCTTTTCTCTCTTGCTGTAAATTCCGCCATGTCAACACAGGAAGCCGTCTGCTCAGACAAGGGAGATAACTCTTGACGTAATGAGCTGCCTTCTAAGCCTTCAAGATTTGTCTCCCTTATTTAGTATGCTTAGTGCATAGTGAAAGCCCTTTTTCCAATCTTAGCATCATTAGAAAAAAAACAAAGATTTTCTCAATAGTTTCTGGGAACACTGTAGTTTGTTTGCAACTTACAGCCATGAAAACACGTCGTGTGTACAAGCATCACACCTGCCTAATTACATAATGTGGCAGAGAGAGGACTCGGGGGGACGAGTCATAAATCATTTATTTTTTTATGGCGTTTAGCCTGATAAGTGTTAAGTTCAAATTGCATGTGTTCAATGCTTGAAGCTCTGTATAGCATATTGTCTTCAGCAGACAGGCAGGCAGACATATAGGTGTCAATAAACCAGACATTGAGCTTTCTCTGTGACAGAGGTTGCTTACCACAATCAACAAGTTTTTTTATGTAACGAGTAGATTATTTACTTGTTTGTGTACACAACCAAGAGTAGACTACTGCTCACGACCTCATAATCCGGGCATGCATACTGTTTCAAGCTACGCGAACCCTTTCAATGCGCATGCGTAATGGGCGCAGCGCAAAACAGCTGTTGAAACCATTTTTCCCCCAGCGATGGGAAAAATTTAGTGAATCGTTTGAACTCCGATTTCGCGGGCTTTTTCATCGCGTTTTTTTTCAACTTTATAGGTTAAATTGACATTTTTGATGATTTGTTTCGGTAGGTGCATACAGAAAGGTACCAGAATCTGCAATGTTGTATTTTACGTTGCATGTGACCTTTAATATCTTCAAACCTCTATTATGACGACTGACTTGAACAAGTCAAAGACGATATATAAAACATCACACATCAGGACTCGACAAATGCAGCCACTATTTTCAAACCTCACCACTGACATGGGCTGCATAATTTGTAAATTAGTATCAGTAACACACTTTTAAATAGCTCACGATTATGGCCTCCTAAAAATGATCAATGGTGAAACCTGCGTCTACTTTCAAATACTTTACTGTATCTTGTAACATGCAACTCTGGCAATATGTGACGTGACTGCCACTTGCCATTTGCCTCAACCTTAGCATCCACCTTCAAACCACTTGCAAACCATCAGCATAATAACATCTACTTCCAACTACCTGGAAAAAATGGGTTCCATTTGTGGAGCTAATGTCTTGCTAAGGGCAAAATGTTGGTTATACATAGTTTACTAAATGTACAACACATTTCACGAAGAATCAACCAATAACAACAACCTGCGTAAATTCACAGCATATTTGTTTTTCCCTTCATTCAACAGTGACCAGTGGTGTGGCCTAGTGGCTATAATATTCGCTAATCACGTCTTACGCCAAGGTTTGATTCTTGACATGGTTACAGTGCGTGAAGCCCATTTCTAGTGTCCCCCTGCAGTGATATTGCTGGAATAATGCTAGCAGCATGATAGTAAACTCACTCACTCACTCATTCATTCAGCGACAATGAAGATTTGAATATTGGCCCTCAGTAGCCCATGCTTGTCGTAAGAGGTGACTAACGAGATCGGTGGCCATGATGCTGATTTGATTGATACATGTCATCGGTTGCCAGTTGCGCTGATCGGTTTTCTTCTTGTTGATCACAGGATTTTCTGGTCCACACTCGATTAATTACACACCATGCAATATAGCTGAAATATAGTTGGGAGCATAAGACTAAACTCACTAACTCATTCATTCAAGAAAGCTGCCGATATAGATGTGACCTTCAGGTCTGACAAACCACTGAAGACCATTCCGGAGGCCAGTGGCAGATGTACACCAACCAAGACCACTTACAAGCCCAGGGGTGCATCAACAAGCCTATGTGTAACTGTGGGAGAGACATCTCGCCCCATTGACATTAGGCTGAAAGAGCACAGAACTTCAGTAGAGAAATAAGATCTAAAGTCAGCCCTTTCTGAACATAATGTGAACAATCCGTCATACTCCATTGACTGGCAAGGAACAACCATCACAGCATCGAACATCCATGATTGGCGACGACGCAAAATTTCAGAAGCTATCAACATCAAGAGATTAGCCTCGTAGATGTACAGAGCCCAAGGGGTTTACCTACCCAATGCCTGGGAAATCAATCAGACGCAAGGCTTCACCAATCACCTCCTAATCCTTTGTTACAGCATCATCCCATCCCTAGTATCCTATCCTAGCTTTTTCATATTGTTAGACTATCACCCCTTTTCTGTAATATTGCATGGGATTATTTTTCAAGATATAATTCCTGATAAGCATGATATTATTGGCAAGAAATATACCCGCCAGATACACCAATACCTCTCTTCCTCCCAAAAACTGCAGCATACTCAAAAGTTTCCTGACAAGCATGTCTCCCTAACCTTTAGACTTTTTGATTTAGGTGAATCACTCATTTCTCCCAAATCCTGGATTCACTCCTGCAGAAGTTTCGCAGAAACAGAGAACTGTTTTCTGAACATGTTGGATGTCTAGGGAAACAAACAAGTAGAGCAAGTGAAATTCAGTGGTTCATCATTTGCTTTCAGTTAAAAACTAATATGTGTTGCAGAGATTAAAAATAAATTTTGTCTGCAATAACTCCCTACTCTACAGGATTCCATTTCTGTTAATGTTCTGATTTAGAACCATATATCAACACTCGTACCCCTCTCAGTCATTACAAAAGTATTCAAAGTAGCATTTTCAGAAACAACAAATAACAAACAATTGTTTAAAAATAACTATTTTAATATAGCTTATGTATCATTCATTAAACTGACTCAGTAAAATGGCAAACAGTCATTCATCACAAATTCTTAGTCACAGTAAAATATTACAGAATTTAATCAAAATGAGTCAGATTAACAAAGTGTAACACAGCGGATTCCCATGACAACTGTCCTAAAACGCTGTTTTGTTTTTTTTTCTCATTAATTTTGTCTGTTTCCGCTTTTCCGCAGATGTGCATTTCTTGACATCTGTGACCAATTCATGCTTGTCACCATAACATACATTCTCTGTTATTTCCCACTTCCCGAGCTTGGTGCCGAAACCGACATGGGTTGATCTTGCACGTTTTGCATTTGTAGGAGTACAGTGTAGAACACAACAAGAATGGTTGCTGACATCCAGAAAATCAATACTTTGTTTCCGTAACATTTCAACTCTCTGACTCTCAACTGATGATTTCCCTAGGTTCTTTTGACTGCCACAAAACACATTTTTGACTGGAGTGTCACAGGACATAGAGTTGTCTACCCTTAACACCTCTTTAGTTTCAGTAGCTAGGTATGAGGATTCTAAACCTTCAGATTTGGGGGTGATTTTCTTTTTATTGTCACACTTAATTGACCTGGTATCTTCTCCATCTCCTTCATCAGCATCATCTTCATCATTGTCCCTTTCAACCTCAGTTACAACAGAGCTAAGAAGTAGTTTCTTCTGTGCCTTCTTGTTCTTTTTCTTTAGTCTCTTCTTTTCCTTTCTTGTCAAGTTCCCGTTGTTTTCATTGTCATTCATCCTAATTTCTGAAAAACTAACAAGTTCCTTTTCATCACAACTACCCTTCCCCTGAAATGACCTCCTTTCAAAACAGGCCACAAAGAAACCATTTGTCAGATTGTCTTCAGGTGACATCCTCAGGCACATTTGAGCATGCTCATAGCCTTTGACCCCTCTGTATGGCCAATCAGCAAAGATAAGTTTCAGTTTGAAGTCTTTACCAACCTTTTGAATAACTTCCTCCACAACTTCCTCATTTTCCTGTGCATGTATTGAGCAGGTAGAATAAACCACCCTCTTCACTCTTGGAAAGGACAGGGCATGTTTCAACATTGTGGCCTGAAAATTTGATAGACTCTTGAGTCGAGCTTCGGGTGAGCTTTGGTTGTCAGACAAGTGATTAAGTCTTCCCACGATTCCTGAAAGGGAAAAGAAATTGTTTATGTTTTCCTTACATATCTAGCATGCAGAGTCGAAGTAAAAAATTTTCAAAGTTCTGAGAGGTATTTTAAAGTTTGATAGATTCTAATACTGCATTGAATGCACTAATGTTGAACTAGGCTCGAAATTTAAGGCTGTCATATATATTCATCTACTCAACAGCAAAATACAAGTCACAACATTGAACCTGTTATTACAACAACAGCATAGGGTTTTTTAAAATGGAATATTGCTGAATCAGGTGTAAAACTAAACTAGTCACTCATCAAGTCAACAAAAATATTTGACTCTTCTTTTAATATATTATATTTCCATTTCAAAATACACATTACAAAATTGAAAAAGTTGACAAATAAACCTACAGTCAAGGTAGAAGACTTGATAAATGCTAATGATGAATGGTATGAAAACAACAATCAGGTGTCTCTGTGAATCTCAATTTTGAACAACCACTGGAAATGTTTCTCTTTATTTCACACTTTCCACTAACAGCCTTCCTATTAATGAATTTAAGACACGTTTGGCCCAAAACTTCTTACAAGGTTTGGCTGAACAACATCAACTGGTCTGTGTGTTCCTGAGTCTTCAGAGGTCTGTTGCTATACACCTGCAATATTGTTGAACTTCAAAAGCAAAAATGAACAATCCAACAAAACAAATCTCACCAGACCCACTGCATGATGGATCAACCAGCATGTACTCCACAGCAGCATACTTCTCCTCCAGAGGATCAACAGACAGGAAGTCCTGACACGTCTGCTCCGTGTTGGTGACTCCAGCTACCTCCAACAGATGCGACATTGTTTTCAGTCGTCGCCGGTCTTTGTCAAAGGCAAAGATTTTCCTGGAAAATTAGTTCAGTTTACAGACCAGGACAAACTGATACTTTATTTCTGTAAAATTAATTGTAAAATAAGTCAAGTGAGTCAGTCAATTTACCTTCTAGCACTTCACAGGCAGCTTGGGTTTCCAGGTAATAATAATCAGACGATTCTGATCACAATGTCCAGCGAGCAATTAGTCAGATGGATACTAGGCAGTACATAAATGAATTATTATCATTATCAAATTGATATATATTGCTTCAGAATGCATGATTCATTAACGTGATGATTTGGCCAGAGCACAGCACACAAACCCTGAATTTCTCAGTAGACTTGCAACATGGCTGGTCTTGTTGCCAGGTGCAGCACAGGTGTCAACCACCACACTACCCTCTGGTGGACGCAGCACGTGGGCAGGGAAACAACTGGCCTGGAGCGGAAAATAGTCATGTTGTGTATCAGCATGGAACTTGTAGTGCAACACACAAGTGCAAGAACCGTATCCACAGTTACAAAAAGTATGTTAAAATGCCATTGCTGTGAGGTGTGATGACTGAATTATGCTATGATGAAAAGACAAACAGTTCCAGTTTCAGCCTGTTGATGTTTTTGTACTAAATGATATGTGTTTGGAAATATGCTCATCATAAAATTAGAAAATAAAATTATGAATATGTTGATGAAAATCAAGTTAAATAATAGGAGTCCTGTCTAAACTCTTTGATCTTATCTAACCTTGTCCTGCAGGATTATCTCCCCTGTCATACACAGCCTGTGTTTGTGGAAGTCAGTTCCAGGTGGGAACACCAGCAGATCTGGGAGATGGTGATCCTGCAGAAAGTCTCGCTGGCCCATCTTCGACATGTCATCCACAATGCTGAAATAACATGACAAACAAGGGTAAAAATAATCTTTAAAAAATAACAGTATGGTTAACAGTTACACTGAATTAATTCTGGTGTCCCATGATGTTGCTGGAATATTGCTAAAAGTGGCGTAAAATTAAGCTCGGTCGGTCGGTCAGTCAGTACATTGAATCAATGAATAATTGACACATGGACATGTTCATCGACAATGCCAGGTTTTGTACCTCCATTTTCTTGAAACAAGTACCCCTGAACCATAACCAGTTAACTTTGATTCAGAAGTGATGATTCTATCAATATCACTTCTGGTACTTACACAGCTCAGAACTGTCCATGGTGGGCATTTTAGAGAGAGTGAGTTAGTTTAGTTTTAGCTTAGTTTTAGCAATATTCCACCAGTGGTCTGTAAATAACTGGATCTGGATCAGACAAGCCTGACCACCTGATCCCATTAGTCATCTCGGAAGACAAGCATGGGTTACTGAACATCTGCAGATGATCAGTTCTAACAGAAATCTTCATGGGTGGGTATTTAAGATGAGGTGATGAAGAATGATGATATTTTTTAGGGATATAAAACTTCTTCATTCTATGAAAGGCGATGGTTTAACATAGATGGTCGCTGTTAGTCACTGTTGTCATAGTCATTGTAACTTGCTTGACAAAGACATTAGAATCTACATCGAAACATCCATTTTCACACAATAAATAAGTTGTAAATCCATAAAAAGTATCATCAGGCTTCTCAGAATTTGACTCAGACAGACAGACGTCTTAGTCAGTGAAAGGCTACATGAAAACTAATAAAGAGTGATTTTATGTGAGTGAGTGAGTGAGTGAGTTTAGTAAATATTTATTGATGTGTCAAAAAATCATGCATGGCATTAGTGTGTGTCAGACCAAACACTTACGCCGTACTGTCAAGTTGCTAAAATCCATTCACATGAAAGTACAAATATGTTAACAAATTAATGTTTAGGAAACTACAGCTCATATATATAGCATATGAGATTAAATTATCAGTCACTCGGCCTCCTTCGGAAATCATGCATAAAATGTCTCAACGGGACTGTAAAAAGACTGATTCTTTGTTGAACTGCATTCAAAAACAGAGGTACCATCTGCTAATTCAACCAACACAAATTCAATAACTGTTCTTCGTGCTCTCTTGAGGAGTGAAAGTGAATTTATTTTTACGCTGCACTCAGCAATATCCAAGCTATATAGCGGCGGTCTGTAAATAAGCGAGTCTGGACCAGACAATCCAGTAATCAACAACTTGAGCATCGATCTGCACAATTGGGAACCAATGACATGTGTCAACCAAGTCAGCAAGCCTGACCAGTCAGTCGCCTTTTATGGCAAGCATGGCTTGCTGAAGGCCAGTTCTACCCCGTGACATTCACAGGTAGTGATTTTATGTGATACATACAATCTCACCCTTGTGTCTCCTAATATCAAATATATCAAGACTCGTTGATAAAAGTTAAAATATCCTTGACAAGCCATGGATATTTTAACTTTATCAACATGTGATGACTTACTGCTAGACACATATTAGATGATCCTGTGCACTAAACGCATTTGTGACAAGAGAGGCGGTACAATGAATTGGGCGAGTACACTTGGCTGCTACAGGTAGCTTGACGATTATGCACGTGCAATACATGCTAACCGTGACATGAAATCAACACCGCTACTGATTAACACCTGTCTCGCTACTGTGTAACACCAGTCTCACTACTGTTTTACACCTGTCTCAATACTGTTAAACAGATTTCAGTTGTAGTAAAAAGTGTCCAAGTTAGGAAAACATGGGCAAATAGTTCATTCTCAGGCAAGGGAGACAGCATACAATGTTATCATGTATTTGGACAAAAATTGTGCAACCAAAGTAGATTCTCTTTTACAAAGTAGCCTTGCTACTGGACTCTCAACGGCAACTTAAAAGCGCATTAAGGCAGAAGGTGGTATCAGTCCCACCAAGTTGCACAAACCCAAAACTTGCAGTTACAAACTTGATGATTTCGACCGGTGTGCAGTCTGTCAATTTGTACAAAGTTTATATGGCGTAAAAAGAACAACTACTCACTCTGGATACGATGTATGATATGGCCAAGTGCCAGTTGAAACTACAAGGGTTCTAAGAAAATTTTTCGAAAAAATCTCAAAGACATGGGGTATAGGTGGCGAAAAACGCAGTCAAACCGTAAACTTTTAATGGAACGTAAAGACATTGTTTCCAAGCATTTGCAATACTTACGTGCAATAAAGAAATACAGAGAAGAAAATTGAACACTCATCTTTATCGATGAAACATGGTTGCATGTATAGTCTGGTTCATAATTATTGAGAATTTTTCTTCTTACTTTGAGCTATCCTAACACCTCAACTGATTCACTGATACTTAAAACTAAGTAATGGTATAAGGGAGGTAACTCATCTTGGCCTACTGAGTATAGTACAATTAGAGTTACCTCCCCTGAATTTGTAGCAGACGTCATTTTCCTCAGCACTGTCAACAATGTCTGCTGAAGATAAAAGAAGGTTGATTTTTGAGTTGTGTAATCAAGAAATTGATGATGTAAATACATTGGCAGAGAGAACAGGAACTCCTCTTTCTACTGTGTATAGGATTAGGAAGAATTTTAAAGAGGGAAAGGATTTGGGGCATCAGAAAGGAGCAGGGAGACCCAGAAAATTGGACTTCTCAGATCGCGTCCGGCTGGGAATTTTAGCGTCTAAAAAGCAAAGGGCAAGCATCTCCAACATCAGGTATGAAATGATAGAAAGGGGATCAACAGTTGTATCAAAATCTACAGTTAGAAGAAATTTGATTGATCTTGGATGGGAGAAAAAGACTGGAATTCTTTCTCCTCTCATGAAACAAGAACATAAAGACAGGCGTGTTGAGTGGTGTTTGGCACATGAAAACTTTGACTGGGAAAATGTGATTTTTACTGATGAAAGCTCAATATGGGTATATCCCAATTATGTGAAAATATTGACAAAGTCTGCGTCAGCACCGTTGTATCGACGACCTAAATACAGCCCAAAGGTTCATGTATGGGGAGGGATATCCTTATCAGGAACGACCCCGCTGTGTGTGTTTGAGGGAAATCTGACAAGTCAACGCTACACTAACATATTAGATAATTTTCTGCTTCCAAGTGCACATGTGTTTTATGGAAATGACTGGATTTTGCAGCAAGATAATGATCCTAAACACACCGCAAAACATGCCAAGCAGTGGTTTCAGGAGAAAAATGTGACTGCATTACCATTTCCTGCATATAGTCCTGACTTAAATCCCATTGAGAACATTTGGGGGATGATGAAGGAATGTGTGAATCAAAAGGGGTTGACAAAAATTGAAGACATGAAGAGAGAAGTGGTCCGATACTGGGACAGCATAACTCACGAGACACTAACCTCTCTGATAGGAAGTATGCCTACCCGTCTTAGACTGTGCCGTGAAGCTCAAGGAGACTTGATAAAATATTAAATTGTTACCTACACAACATGAAAAGGTCAGTTCACTTTCACAATACATTCAATTTTATCTGATTTGTTCTCGTTTAATAATATGAAATGCTTTAGCTATTCTCAATAATTTTGAACCATACTGTACACCACACTGTCCCAAAGTGTTGGCAACTTGAGGGTGAAGTCGTAGTAAATGGGGTTCAACCTCCGTCTTGCACCGGACCTCGGCTTATTGTGGTTCATGCAGGGGGTGAAAACGGTTTTGTTCCAAATGCTTTGCTTGTTTTTGATTCCAAACTCAAATCAGCAGACTATCATGATGAGATGAACTTTGATAATTTTTCCAAATGGCTCCAGGAAAAGTTGATCCCAAACCTACCACTGCACTCTGTCATCGTTATGGATAATGCACCATATCATAGCAAGCAAGTGGACAAATGTCCGACAACTGCCAACAGGAAAGATGACATAAAAGCGTGGCTACAAAGGCACAATATCTCATCTGATGGGAAAATGCTTAAAGCCAAACTATTGTTTCTTGCAAAATCCAACAAATCGGGCCCTGTCTACAGAGTAGACACTATGTTGAAGCAACATGGTCATGATGTACTACGTCTCCTTCCATACCACGCAGTACTAAACCCGATTGAGTTAATTTGGGCAAATGTGAAAAATTATGTCGCTGCACAAAACTTGCAGTTCACAAAAAGTTCCTTAAGAGTTGCCATAAATGAAAGGATGTCTGCAATCGGTGCAAAAGAATGGTCGGAATGTTGTAAACATGTCAAAACAATTGAAGATGGTTACTGGCGAAATCGCAGTAGAAAGGCAAATTGACAGACTAGTGATTGACTTAGGACTTGCAAGTGATTCAGACAGCATGACTGATTCAGAGAGTGATAATTAAAGCTAAATCAGTAAGTCTGCCTAATTTTCCAGCATTGTTGTGTCTTGTATAATAATTGACACATACTATATCAGGTTTTTACTGTTCGAATACTTTGTCATAAAAAAGAGTAATCTTTGGTGAATTGTCTGTATTATATATTATTTTAGTCACTGATGAATCTACTGAGTCTGGTACTGAGTAATCCCCACTCCGACAAATTTGTGTACAAAGATATTTCTCACTGACTTATCAATGTCAAAAGGTATTTTCAGTTTTCTGTACAATATTTTGGTGACCATAATAAAAATATGACAGAAATTTGGAAATATTGTTTGAATACTAACCATTTCTCTGGAACCGGTTATATAAATTTCCAAGACATGTATTCCTGGTCGATCACCAGCGGAATTATGGACGGAAATCAGCCCGTACAGAGAAATAGGAACATAATTATGGGATAAAAATATTTCCCCCTTGCTACTCTGATTTAGCCACCACCATTCAGTAACAGATAACTTTTAACATTAAAAAGTTAAATGAAACACAATTAACTATATGTAGTTATTATCTATTTAATATTTAGCAGAGTCAACTTAACCCTTTAAAACAACACCGCGTATTCCTTCGAATGATAAGACTGCAATTTCAGGCATAAGATACTGATATTCCACGCTAACCTTTAGTTAAGACGAAGACAAATAGATGATTGGGGCATTGACAAGCATTTTAGATATTCAACCCCAGGAAAATGTCATTTGCTTCGTGAAACGGATCGGTGGTCCTAAACATATTTGATCAGTATATTGTGTTGATTCAGTTCGTTGGGATTGTACCTGTTCCCAAATCGAGTGTGCTATAACAAACGCATGGGCAAAATGAACTTCTCGATATTTATCAGACAACCTGTCTCCCTCTTGTTTCAAGTGGATCGTTCTGTGGGGTGTTCCCAAGTATGCAAATTGGGGTCATTTGTCAGGTCATCTTATATGTGTTTACCAGTAGTTGGTATCAGAAGACATTTGGTCCGTGAGTTGGTGAGATTATCTATTTGGCATGAATTTGCACGAGTTGTTAAAAAAATGTACACAAATAAGCTCTGTCTGACCATCCGAGACAGGCTAGCTTTCTGACAGATGGTTTAAATTTACAGCTAGCCAGCCCAATTGTCTGTAATAAATTAAGATGTTCCATTCACTGGAGCAAATTAACCATGTCGGTGTCTGGTCTGATTAAATCCAATTGGGGCTGGGGTTTTACTTATTTCATGCACATTTATAACATTTAGGTTTGTTGAAGATGCTATGTTGACAAAACTGTGCTGTGATAGAAGGTGTTTCAAACATTTATCCAGAAATTTATTCCTTATATCTATGTAGGCTTTACAATAAAGATGCATTTCATCTTCAATGAAATTAAGTCTAATTGTTTGCAAGAAGGACATGCCAGGGTGTTGTAACATCATTTTAAAAGATGTTAACATGGCTAAAAAAAAGGATTGTACTTCCTTCTGACCTGGCTGATTCCTGCAGTAAGATGATAAATCAGGCATTGGTCAATCTAAGTAGGGGACTCTAGGTAAACAGTGGCATGGTATCTTTGGGGGGAGGGGGAGAAGAGAGGGGGGAGGGGGAGAAGAGAGAGAGAAGGGGCTAGCACTAAGGAAGTGGCACAAGTTTTGTCTGGTGCAAGTAACCTTTGTTAAATTCATTGGTCAGCTTTTCTTGACCTAGCAAATGGGTTTAAGGATATCTATCATCACAGTATGTCAAAATACCTTTCTGAATCGTCAAGTGAGTTTAGTTATACACTGCTTTTTAGCAATATTCCAGCAATATCACGGCAGGGGACACCAGAAAATGGGCTTCCATGTGGGGAATCAAACCAGGGTCTTCGGCGTGAAAAGCAAACACTTTAACCACCACGGCTGAATAATCAAGGTTAGGAAGAAAACACTATGTATTTTACTAACGCATATTACTTAAGGAACATAATAGAAATTGTCCCCATTAAAAACAATAGACACTTCATTCACAGACAATGGGTCATCCATGCTTTATCTGCATCGAAGACAGGAACAACAAATGACTCTCCTGACATATTTGAAAACATGGCTACAAACTACCTGAATGTCAAATTTTAAAATATATTTCCATACGAATGATGCAAATAAAAACACTTCAAAACAAGCTGTTTTGAATTTGTCAACATTGTAATAAAAACACTTGTGTAGAAGAACATGGTGAATGTCCGTACTTCTTCGTTCCTTTCACTAGCCGCCAGCCTTCTTTCATGAAGGTTTCTGCAGCTTTCTGCACTGTTGTCTTCAACAGGTTCACGCGGACATACCTGGGTAGAGGTACAGCTGAAACACATCATGTGGAGACCAAAATTAGCAAATATATTGTACATGCTGACATCATATCAGCAGCAATACAGTGGGGAAAAGCGCCAGAGTTGGGCTTCACACATTGTACCCATACTTGCAATCAAACCCAGATCTTCGTCATGATGAGCAAACACTTTAACCACCTGACTACGCTACCACCCCCCTCTACGCATCACCCATGTTTGATGTTCACAATGTACAACATTCAAGATGAAAATGTAAATGATTAAATCTGGACTAATCAAACCAATGATTGATAGTATGAGCAATGATGCTGTGTGTTTATCACAGACAGTTGCTGTAATGATGAAGATATCTCACCAACTTCCAATTATCTCTGCATGATGACCATTAATTGCTCCAAAGTATTTTCCCCAAAATTATACTTTTTTCATTTTAAATGGGTTTTAGAACAGATATCTCTCACTCTACCATGAGCTTCCTCAGGGATAAGTTCTGACAGACTGGACACTTCTTTTTCAGTGAGCAGACGGACATGTTCCCTTTCAATGACATTCTTATGTCGCAAAAACTGTTTCTGAAATCACAAATTTCATGTTGGCAGTAATTCAGTTTTTAATTATCCTAAGATTTCATTTCTATGAGCATGACACACATCCATTGCTGAGCTCTTAATGTCATTATGAAATTCTGCATGCCTTTTCCTTTTTTACATGAATATCTTTTTGATCTGACACCAAAACCACTTAATTCTGGATGAACTTACTGCTATTCCTCCAGCGTTGTCAAGTCCCTGTCCAATAAGAAACTCGTACAACAGGACAATCAAAACATACTGCTTCTCATCATAGTTGCTGAGTTTCTGGGGAATCTTGGTCCTCTTCAGCAGCAGATTCAATATCTGCCAGAACTTCAAGGTTTCACACACCAAGGCATAAAGTTTGCGTTTATTCTGGAAGACAAATAGTCATGAGCTTGATAAGTTAACAGGAATTCTATGATGAGCTAATTAAGAATGATTCTACATCCAAGTCCTTAGAACATTGGAACACTGTCCTTCAGCATGAGATTGACTGGAAAGATGTATTCAGCTATTGTAGGAAATGTACAAATGACTGTAAGCTCTTTGACTTTCAACACAGATTTATAAATAGAATAATTAATACAAATAAAGAATTATTGAAAATGAAGTTAGTTGACAATGATGCATGCACATTTTGTAAAGCCACCTCAGAAGATACATCACATTTCTTTGAATGTCAATTTGTTCAGAACTTTTGGCTTAAAGAAGTCCTTAATGATAACCCCTAAACCAACACGACAATATCTAAATTAATTATTATGTTTGGATTGCCCTCAGATAATCAAGTGGTAAATCACATGTTACTACTTGCCCAAAGACTAATCTATACCTCAAGCGTGAAACAGCAGAACTTCTAAAGTTACATGTTCTACATCAATAGGTTTATTGCAATGAAAAATAATAAATTCAGTTGTTTTACTAGGAAATGGTAACACTTAGAATTGGTGCTCTGACAATTTGATTTAGCACACATGCAGTATGACCTCTACAATTTGTCCTCTACAGATACAACAATTTCACCTAGATCCCATTTTTCTATGTATATACACCCACATGTGTATACAATTTTGTACTAAGTTGATGATGTAAATGCCAACACATGTCACTCTTGTAATGGAATAAAAAAGAAATGAAAAGAATTAAAAATGATTGATGATTATAGTACAATAGAGTATACACAGTGAAGATAAATGGCTTGGTCTCAGTTGATGGTTGGGTTCTTTCTCTGGATCCCGATGCTTTCTTGAAGCTTCTCCTTCTTCCAGTGGTTGATGATGGTATATATACTCTACTGTCCTATAATCATCCACTTAGTATTACATTACTACATGCTTAATCTCTTGGCTTCATCCGTGCATTGTTATCTTTGTATATTAATCTTATATATTTGGCTTCCTGTCAAGTTATCTTTGTACATCAACACACACCCATTAACACTCTTGGCCTTGTGTTACATACATATACAATGTATATATATTCACTCTTTGTACTTATTCTGCATTCAGTTGATGATGGAGCAAGAATTAGCTCTAAAACATTGTGTAGAGAACAAAAAAGAAGTTGTTATCCACAAAGCATTTCATGTTATTTCACAAAAAATCACTGCCAGAAGAAACTTTGATAAAAAAAAGACCATTAAAAGGCAGAAAAAAAACAAAACAAAATCTTTCACCAGATAACATTGTAGTTCGAATTTAGCACAAAGTTGATTGATTGGAGCTATGAAATGGCCATTTTGATCTATACTGAGAACATATAAGAAATATATCACATACTAACCAATACATGATAACTATGTACTGTGATAACTTCCGAATCAGATAAAGGACAATCTGACCATATCAAACAATGGTCAGGAAGATATATAAAAGATATTATTATATTATTCTTACAGTGATTTATATAGCACTTTGACAAAAAATTATTTCTAGCACTTACTTTTCAAACTAAACAGTATTTGCACTATATTTAAACATTTAATCATTAATACATTTGTAACATTCATTCATTATAGTTCACATGCAAAGTAAAATAAAATTTTGCAGATTCTGATACCTCTTGGTATGCACGTACCGAAACAAATCATCAAAAATGCCGATTCAACCTATAAAGTTGAAAAAAAAAACACAATGAAAAAAAGCCTGTGAAATCAGTGTTCACTAATTTTCCACCAGGCAAATAAAGTGGTTGCAACAGCTATGCTGCGCTGCGCTCATAACGCATACACAGTGAGTAGGTTCGTGGAGCTGGAAACAGTATGCCTGCCCAGCGTATGCGGTCATGAGCATGAGTCTAATCTTGGTTGTGTACACAAACAAGTAAATAATCTACTCGTTACATTAAAAAAAAAACCCAAACATGTTGATTGTGATAAGCAGACTCTGTCACAGAGGAAACTCAAAGTCTGTTTTATTGACACTTATATGGCTGCCTGCCTGTCTGCTAATGATAATATGCTATGCACACCTTCAATCACTGCCCAGATGCAATTAACACCTATCAGGCTTATAAGCCATAAACAAAGAGTCGGCTAAGCGTATCGACAAATAGCCAATGAAAATGCAGTGTTACCCTTGAGTGCAACCCCCACTGGCTCTGACTGGGTTCAGTATCACGGCTGCTTCATTTCAAGGGAGGTAAACCCAAGTATAAAAATTCAAAATATTGCACTTTTGATTTGCGAATATACACATAAGTATATTATAAGTGATAACTGTGTTTTAATTATGTTTGATTTTTTGTTTGCATGTGACCTTAAATAGAGTTAGAGGGAATAGTGCACTTTACCGGACACGCTTTTTCCGATTTTTTTCGCTGTGCTGGCGGGGCTCGAACGCTCTCAGCAGGGGTCGTGGGATTCCAACTGGTGCTAATTAGACTAATTAGCGGACACGCTACCTCGGGACCACCGGTGCGATCACAGTTAGTTAGTGCTCGTTTAACGGGTCATTACCCCACTAGCTCTGCGCATGCGCAGAGCTAGGCCCCGCCTACCCATTCATCAAAGCGAGAAGCCACACCTAGGCATTGTTTTCAACATGTCGTGCAGCCAATCCAGCGAAGCTATGATATACGATGACGTTTATCGTTTGACTTTCGATTCATCAGCACTTGTCGACTGGCTGACTAAGCACGGGGTCATAGGTGACTTCGCAGGAGCCTGTCCCCGTTGTGGAAGCGGCGAGTTGACCAAGAAAAAAGACAGCAGCTACGGTTGAGACGGGTTAGTGTGGAGGTGCCGAGTGAAGACCTGCGGCCAGAAAGTTTCGATCCGGGAGGGGAGCTGGTTCAGCGGTTCCCACCTCACTCTGGCTCAAGTAATGAAGCATTTGTACTACTGGGTGTACAAGACTCCATCACATGTCATCCAGCGGGAACTCAGGATCGGTTCCAAACACACACTGGTGGACTGGAATATGTTTTGTCGGGAAATCTGCATGACAGTGATTGAGGCAGACAGTTCCCAAATCGGCGGCCCTGGAACCACGGTGGAAATCGACGAGTCCAAGTGTGGCAAGCGAAAGTACAACCGTGGGAAAAGGGTGGAAGGTGTGTGGGTGCTTGGCGGCATCGAACGCGAAAGCCGCCAAGTGTTTCTTACGACGCTGACAGACCGGAGCGCCGACACACTCCTCCCGGCTATTGAAAAACACGTCGCCAAAGGGATGACCATAATCACCGATTGTTGGAAGGCGTATTCGAAGTTGGGCCAACTTGGATATAAGCACCCGACAGTGAACCACAGTGAACACTTTAAGGCTCCAGAAACTGGTGCTCACACAAATACAATCGAGTCAACTTGGCGTGCCGTGAAAAACTGTGGGCTACCAAGCTCGGGAACACAGAAGGCGCTGTACGATTCCTACTCTGTCGAGTACATATTCCGGCGCAAATACTTGTCTGGGGCCCACGACAAATACGTCGCCTTCCTGGATGCGGTGAAACGTGTGTACAAATCGAATCTACAACGGGTGGAGGAACGTGTACGCAAGCCACTTGCCGAACTGTAACTCGGGTTCATGACGTGTTTCGGCCACAGTCAGACAACATCCGAAACACGTCTGCAGTTTCTGCAGAAACCAAGCTGCACTGACGAGTCCTGGTGGGACGAAACGTGTTTCAAATTCACAATGGATAGATATATGGATATAATCGCATCTAAGGTAAGCCAACCCTAACCTTTACTCCCTAACCCTAAGGATCTAGAAGGGGGGGTCCCTAACCCTAAGGATCTAGAAGGGGGGTCCCTAACCCTAAGGATCTAGAAGGGGGGGTCCCTAACCCTAAGGATACATAAGCGCGGTAAAGTGAAACAGTTCAGTAGCTCTACAGCGCGATATCACTATAGGGCGCTCATTAGAGAGCGCTCAGCAGTCCCGGGTCGTGCGCCCGGTAAACTGCACTCTAGCCGAGTTAGACATTCATGGGTTGTTTCCAATGTTTGTGTACTGGGCTTCACTACTTCCAGTCAAATTGCCCAAGATGCAAAATGCCCCTGTCCTGTTCCCATGTGAGTCGATGACATCTCGATCGTCGCTGCATATCTTTATATTAGCAGTATCACAAACTTAATCAGAGATTTATTTACATTTTCATCATGCCGTCAGAATCAGTTCAGGGACATCACAGATGATGTACTGAGCATATTTGTTGGACCCCAAAACAGATATGAGAATAGGAGCAGACGTTACCACATGATCGTGAGCGAAAACAGAGGCATTCTTTCTTACATGGAAACGGGAGGCGAATACGAGAGATTTCACAGTTCCTTTCTTCTGCTTGACCGATTTGACTATTTTGGCTGTCTCGTTGTATATATTCATCGTGCTGTCATGTGAATTGTGACTCCACAAGTAGAGTTAAGGGTACGATGTTCAGTTCAAAACAGATCCGCGTGTACCAGGTAATGCTGCCATTTTGGGGAGATAACTCTCGACATCCGGTTGCTTTAGTTTTGTTTGTGCCATGTAAGCGATCGCAACGTGTCAGCTGAGATTGTTACACTTCTATTGTTGAAGCCTGGTATCTTGCAAAGTTTTCAGCGTACAAGATGACTGTCCTTTCAGCGAAGAAAGGTTTCCTTTACAGTATGCATGCATTAATATTATTCACACTAACCATCCCAACAAAGCATCACCGCCTAATGTCGATTCGTCATTCAGGCGAATGACTGCATGCACTGTAAACCTGAGACGAAATGAGAAATACTCGTCTTAACAAAGAGATCTGACAACTCGCTACCCTCTAATGAATACGTTGCTGTTTAGTTTCATTATGTAGAAAATAATTTCGATTTTGCTGAAGTAAAGGGTGTTTCTGACCATACTGAGAAACAAAATACGCTTTTGGAGTATGAGACCACTAAATTATTTTTGCTAGAAATTGTCTCTAAATACCTTCATTTGAATTCAGACAAGAAATGTGGTCCATGTAGTATACATGGAAAGCACTGTAGCCCGTCACCAATCCTTGCATATGTAGCAGGGCGTGGAGTCATCCCACAAATGACATCCTAGTTACATTGTCAGCTTGCTGACGAGGTTAACCTCTTTGGTCATGTGTACAAGGCGTCTGACTTCAGAACAGAAGGTCCGTTGTTCGAATCCCAGTTCAAATCAAGCTGTCTGCTCAAGCGCTACAGCCAGGTGTTGGCGATAACGTACATGAGGGGAAAACTGGTCGCTAGCCTGTAGGATCTTCATAGCATGGCTGTAGCAAATGCACTATTTGGTGAATATGATGTGTATCACGAATACTGGGTAACAAGTACAAATACTTATTCATGAATATAATATTGTAGTTAAGTAATTGATGCGCAATATGGAGCCCCCATGTTGACTGTTAATTTGTCATAGTAATAACTAGCGATCAGACACGACACTGAAATTTGGTATGTAATAGACTAATAGTAACATGTGCAGCCACAGTACCATGTGCATCCATTGCAAACTAACGTGACTTACACTACTGCAATGCTATTACATATTCCATGCTTGCGTATCTCACTTTCACAAGGGCTCAAGTAAAACATGCTCAGATAAGAAATTGTGAATATTCATTCATATTCAGTGTTGGTGACCATGAATAGCGAACTGTATTTATGAAGGGCTACAGTTTGGTTCACCAAGCATGTCAGTGCATCATAACGGCCCTACTTCATAGCACTTTGTATTGGTTAAATTATGATAGGAGCCAGTAAAATATGATTGCTTGCAGTCTCCCGATTTGTTGCATTTGTGTTTCCCCATTAACAGACATTCTGCATAATTATTCTAAACTTAACCATTTTCGTTCTGTCTCAAAAACTGGTAAATCCATAAGCAGAAATGGTTCTTCAGTGACCATTTACCAACAAGATAAATTGTAAAACTGTAATTTTGAACAGTACCAGGTATGTTATGCATGTGAAAGGAGTGAAAGTATCTAACATCACTGTCTCATTAAAAGATCCAGTTTTCCATTTTAATGATGCATATGAAGAAAGAAAGTAAGTTGCATACCAGCAAATGATGTATCTTAAACATTTTTCACAAATGCTGTTTTCTCATGTTGTGTCCATTTGAAAGTTTCAACATGTTCTCAAAATGATTCAGATTGCATGTAGCTATTTCTGATTTGTAAAAATATTTGATCATCCTGATGTACAAGCTAAGGTCTATTTATGACAATCCTATTTCTGTTGTGATTTGTAAGTGCATGTTGTCAGACTTGCTAACTTGTTTGCTGCATGTCATCATGGTCATCATTTCGCAGTTGCAAAATGAATACTGATTATGTCAATTACTGGATTACAAACTGCTGTCAGACAGCTGGAATATTGCACGTGAGTCTCGCACTTAATAAGAAACATTACTGCATCGTACATTCAATTCAAGTTAACCTGCAACCTGCATCAGAAACAGATTAGAAGTGTTTTAAGTTGTATTTTTCAATCCATTAAAGACACAAGAACTGATTTAATGTTTATGTCGTCATGTCCTGAAATTCTGGCATGAATTGTCTTAATAAAGCTTAATCCTAATTTAAATAACCTTTAGGTAATCAATACAGCGTAATGATAATGAAAGGTCCAGTAAGTCTAATGCCAACTCACATGAACTTTATGTCTATTATGTCTATTTATGTACAAGTTCTGTTGCATTATATATTTTGTATTTTTATCCTCTGATTTGAGTAAACAAAAAACAAATCAAAACAATAAGAACAAAACAAGCAAAATGCCCCCCAAAAGGCGTGTTTCTGGACTACTATCATCTCCTAGCCTCATTGTGGTGGGTTTCCAGAACTGTAACTGGGGTACTCCTAACCAATGT